>NC_052058.2:119530565-119824032 GCF_903992535.2 Arvicola amphibius | reverse complement strand
ATATAGAACATTTCATCCAAACACAAAAGTATATACATTCTTCTCAGCACTTCATGGAACCTTCTCTATAACTGACCACATACTCAGTAACAAAGCAAAGCTCAACAGATACAAAAAAAAATGGAGTAACTCCTGAATCTTATCGGATTACCATAGTTTTAAATTAGAATTCAGAAAGCCCATGAACACTTAGAAATTACAGTGCTCTACTGAACCACTCCTGGGTCAAGGAAGAAATAAGGAAAGAAATACAAGACTTTCTAGAACTCAGTGAAAATGAAGGACTAGCATAACAAAACCTGTGGGACACTATGAAAACAGTGCTAAAAGGAAAGTTCATAGCACTCAGTGCCTACATAAAGAAAATGGAGAAAGCTCACACTACTGACTCAACAGGACACCTGAAATCTCTAGAAAAAAAAAGCAGACTCACCCAGGAGGAGTAGAAGATAAGAAATAATCAAATTGAGGGCTGAAATAAATAAATTAGAAGCAAAGAAAACAATACAATCAATAAAACAAAGATCTGGTTCATTGAAAAAAAAATCAACAATACAGAAAAACCCTTATCCAAACTAATAAAAAGGAAGAGAAAGAGAGAAAACATCAAAATTAACAAATTCAGAAATGAAAGGGAGACATAACAACAGACAATAAAGACTGTACTCCACAAAATTGAATAATGTAAAAGAAATGGACAATTTCTGCATAGGTACAACATACCAAAAGTCAATCAAGACCAGGTAAACAATTTAAAGAGACCTATAACCTACAAGAAAATAGAAGCAATCATTAAAAACCTCACAACAAAAGAAAGCTCAGGACAGATGGTTACAGTGCAGAATTCTACCAGAACTTCAAAGAAGATCTAATACCTGCACTCCTCAAAGTGTTCTACATAATAGAAACAGAAGGAACATTCTGTTTTTTTTATGAAGCTACAGTTACCCCGATACTGAATCCACACAAAGATCAACCAAGAAAGAGGATTACAGACTAATCCTACTCATGAACATAGATGCAGAAATACTCCATAAAATACTGGCAACCTGAATCCAAGAACACATAAAAAATTATCCACCATGAGCAAGTGGGCTTAATCCTGGAGATGCAGGGATGGTTAAAAAAAAATCTATCAATGTAATCCCCCATATAAATACACTGAAAAAAAATGTAGGATCATCTCATTAGATACTGAAAAGGCAATTGACAAAAGCCAACACCCCTTCTTAATTAAGGTCTTGGAGAAATCAGGAGTACAATGAACATATCTAAACATAATAAAAGCAACATACAGCAAGCCTACAGCTAATATCAAATTAAAATGAAAAAATTCAAAGTGATTCCACTAAAATCAGGAACAAGTCAAGCTATGCACTATCTCCATATCTACTCAGCATAATTCTTGAAGTTCTGGCTAAAGCAATAAGACAGCAAAAGGAGATCAAGGGAACTAAAATTAGAATGGAAAATAATAAAATATTTGCTATTTTCAGATGATATGATAGTATACATAAGTGACACCAAATACTTTACTAGGGAACCATTACAGGAAAAATACCTTCAGTAATGTGGCAGGATACAAGATCAACTCATAAAAAATTTAGTAGCTTTGTTGCCTGAGGTTTGTTTATGTCACGCCCAGTCCTGCAGCCATTCAGTCATAAAGAAACACACAGAGGCTTATATTAATTATAAACTGGTTGGCCCATTAGGGCAGACTTCTTATTAACTCTTATAACTTACATTACCCCACAATTCTTATCTGTATCAGCCACATGGATTGGTACCTTTTATCAGTGAGGCATTCTCATCTTGCTTCTTCTGTGTCTGGGTTACAACTGCAGACTGAGTCTTTCCTCTTTCTAGAAATCTCCTGTTCTTGTCACCCTGCCTCTACCTCCTGCCTGGTTGCTCCACCTGTACATACTGCCTAGCTACTGGCCAATCAACATTTTATTAAAGCAATACAACTGATAAATCTTTAAAGGGCACAAGATCATTGTCTTATAGCACTCTCCTCCTTTTTTCAAAACAGGAACTCTGTGGGACAATGGTCTTATACCCTGTAAAGGTTTGTCAGTTGTACTGGTTTAATAAAATGCTGATTGGCCAGTAGCTAAGCAGGAAGTATAAATGGTGCGACCAGAACAGAAGAATTCTGGGAAGTGGAAAAAGACTCAGTGTACAGTGGTAACACAGGTGCAGAGGAACCAATATGAGAATGCCTCGTTGATAAAAGGAACCAAGCCATGTGGCTGACACAGACAAGTATTATGGGTTAATGTAGGATGTAAGAGTTTCTAAGAAGCCTGAGCTAAAGGGTCAACCAGTTTATGATTAATGTAGACCCCTGAGTGTTTCTTTGTGAATGAATGGCTGCAGGACTGTGCAGGACAGAATCTTCAGTCAACATAGTTAGCCCCTCTATATACAAATGAGTAAGAAGTGAGAATGAAATCAGAAAAGGCATCATACTTCACAATAGCCACAAATAACATAAAATATCTTGGGGTAACACTAACCAAAGAAGTGAAAGACCTGTTCAACAAGAATTTTCAGTCTTTGAAGAAAGAAATTGAAGAAGATATCAGAAAATGGAAAGATCTCCCATCTCTTGGATAGTTAGAATCAACATAATAAAATGACAATCCTACCAAAAGCAATCTATAGATTCAATGCAATCCTCATCAAAATCACAACATATTTTTTATAGACCTTGAAAGAACAATACTCAACTTTATATGGAAAAACAAAAGACCCAGGAAAGTCCAAACAACCCTGTATAATAAAGGAACATTGGAGGCATCACCATCTTTGACATCAAGCTCAATTACAGAGCTACAGTAATGAAAACAGTTTGGTATTGGCATAAAAACAGAGAGGTTGAACAATGGGAACAAACTGAAGACTTGGATATTAATCCTCACTCCTATGAACACTTGATTTTGACAAAGAAGCTAAAATTATATAATGGAAAAGAGAAAGCATCTTCAACAAATGGTACTGGCATAACTGGATGTCAACATGTAGAAGAATGAAAATAGATCCATATCTATTCCCATGCACAAAACTCAAGTCCAAATGGATTTAAGACCAAAAAGGACACAGTCAATAAGACAATAAGACAAAAAGGCAGCCTACTGAATAGGAAAAGATCTTCACCAACCCCACACTAGACAGAGGACTGATCTCGAAAATATATAAAGAACTCAAGAAATTAGACATCAAAATTCAAAAATAACCCAATTAAAAATGGTGTACAGAACTAAACAGAGAATTCTCAACAGAATTTCAAATGGTCAAAAGACACATCCTTAGCCATCAGGGAAATACAAATTAAAACAACTCGGAGATACCATCTTACACCAGTCAGAATGGCTAAGATGAAAAACACCAATGATAGCATATTCTGGAGAGGATGTGGAGTAAGGAAAACACTCATCCATTGCTAGTGACAATGCACACTTGTACAACCACTCTGGAAATCAGTATGGTGGTTTTTCGGAAAATTTGGAATACACCTACCTCAGGACCCAGCAATACCACTCTTGAGCATATACCCAAAAGATGCTCAATCATACTACAAGGGCATTCATTCAACTGTGTTCATATCAGGATTATTTGTAATAGTCAGAATTTGGAAACAACCTAGATGCCCCTCAACTGAAGAATGGATAAAGAAAATGTGGCACATTTACATTTTAGAGTACTACTTAGAGGTAAAAAAAATAACATCTTGAAATATGCACGGAAATGGATGGAACTAGAAAACACCATCCTGAGTGAGGTAACCCAGACCCAGAAAGATGAACATGGTATGTACTCATAAGTGGTTACTAGCTGTAAAGCAAAAAATATTGATCCTAGAGAAGCTAAGTAACAAGGTGAATCCTAAGAAAAACATAAATATATCCGCCTGGAAAGGGGAACTAGACAAGATCACCTGGCAAAATTGTGAGCATGGGGGTGGGGGGAAGATGAAGGGAGAGGGGGAGAGGGGAGGATAACTTGGGGAAACAGGATAGTTGAGATGCAGGAAGGAAAGAGATAAAGGAAGGAAAAATAGATTTTGATTGAGGGAATAATTATAGGCCTAGCAGGAAACCTGGCACTAGAGAAATTCCCAGGAATCCACAAGGAAGATCCCAGCTAAAACCTTAAGCAATAGAGGAGAGAGTGTCTGAACTGGCCTTGTCCTCTAGTCAGACTGATGAATATCTTAAATGTTACCATAGAACCTTCATCCAGAAACTGATGGAAACAGTGGCAGAGACCTGATTCAGAGCACTGGACTGAGCTCCCAAAGTCCAGTTGAAGAGTGGGAAGAGTGTGAATATGTGCAAAGAGATCAAGACCATGTTGAGGACACCCACTGAAACAGTTTACCTGAGCTAATGGGAGTTCACCAACTCTAGCCTGTCAGGGAAGGAAACAGCATTGGTCTAAACTAGGCCCTCTGAATGTGGGTGACAACTGTATGGCTGGGAAAACCATGGATCCAATAGCAGTGGCACCAGGATTTATCCCTACTTTTTGTTCTGGCTTCTTTGGAACCTATTCTCTTTGGATAGATGCCTTGCTTAGCCTAGATAGAGTAGGCAGGGCCTTAGACCTTTCCCAAAGAATTGTGCCTTACCCTCTCTGAGGAGTAGATGAGGGTGGGCCTGGGGTAGGGGGAGGAAATGTGAGGAGGGGAGAGAGTGGGTATTTAAAATGAAAAAAGATACTTTCCTTTTTTAAAAAAGATAGAAAAGTAAAAATAAAATCGTTAGTTTTATTTTATTTCTTCAAAAATGGTCTCATTTAACCAAGTTATCACAGAAGTCACTATGCAGCTACAGACTGGCCCAGTTGCCTTGATTCTTCTATCTCAGGCTCCTAGGGACTGAGATTA
This sequence comes from Arvicola amphibius, assembly GCF_903992535.2. Classification (NCBI taxonomy): domain Eukaryota; kingdom Metazoa; phylum Chordata; class Mammalia; order Rodentia; family Cricetidae; genus Arvicola; species Arvicola amphibius. Next base: position 119,819,135 of record NC_052058.2, on the reverse strand, counting down.
TGGGGATATGGAACTATGCTCTAATACTTTTAAGAGATTTTGTGGAGTGAGTGCCAAAGTTGTGTAGCTACCTGTAAACTGCACCAAGAGTGGAGGATGACTTTCTGTATCAGGAAGAACATTGACCAAATATGGAGGTGTCAGTGAGATCACATCTGCTCCTATACTCTTGACTGTCACAAACAATCATGTTTTATGGGAGAAAGAAAACGTTCCTATCCCTCAAAAGCTTTAGGGAATACACTTGTGCAGCCACAGAAGAGGAAGGCACATCTATCTAGCCAGAAAAGACTAGCCAATCTCAGCTGCTGGTTGAACATTGTCAGATATATTCTTGAGTCCTCTCTGAAGGCTACTGTTGAACAACACCAATTGTGAAGTACTGTTGTGGAAAACTGTGTGGAGAAAGATTCATGGTCCTTAGTCACCCTGTCCACATATTCAACTGTCTCTCTGCTTCAGCCAAAACATTCCTAGAAACTCTATGGTTTCCTTCTCTGTATTGTGCTCCTAAAGAGCCATGAGCACTCTCAGCTTGTTACCTCAACAAGGAAAGTGGAGACACATTTAGTGAGATGGTGGGGAAATGTTCTGTTCAAATCCATAGCCCTAGGATATGTCAGAACCAAGACGATACTTAGGGCACCAGTCTGTTGTTCAGCACTTTCCCCTTTGTCTCACGTGATTTTGGTGCTTTCCAATTTAGGGAGCTTTCCAATTAAACAAGCATTAAAGTTTCTTTTCCTACCTGACATCTTTAAGTCAGGAACCAAAAAAGGAAGTGGGATCTTGATAAAGGGATGAGAAAATGAATTGTTGGGTTTCACAGTAAAATGTCACGTGTGCGCACGATCAAAAAATACTCAGCATTGAGGCAAGTTTGGTCAGTAAGCTCCATGGTAACCTCAGAACTCTATTGAGTGCTGATTGGCTGAGGGGGAGTGAAGTCATAAAGCAGGTGAAAACCAATAGGGTTACCAGAAGCCATGTGTTAAAAAGGCATAAAATGGACACCTAATTGTCTGCAATCTGTACATCTGAAATCACACAACCCAGAATTGACAGTTTTTGTTTCCAAGACGCTTAATTCATAGTGTCACGTTTCCTACAAGTGATCAGTAATGAAGTCATTTATCACTTCCACATGATTTTCACATTTTAACAGATAACATTAATGTATTTCTATGCACAGATGATGTCTTGGTGAGTGCCTTTGCTACTGTTTAGTGCTGGGAAGAGCCACCATGACCAAGGCAAGTCTTCTAACAGAAAATATTTAATTGGGGGTGTGCTTACAGTTAGGGTCATTATATTATCATCCTGTCAGGAAACAGATATACTGTCATGGTTCTGCAGTATAGTTGAGAGCTTTTCATCCTGATCCACAGGAGGCTTACCAGGTGAATGAACAAGATACACACACACACACACACACACACACACACAGAGAGAGAGAGAGAGAGAGAGAGAGAGAGAGAGAGAGAGAGAGAGAGAGAGAGAGAGAGAGAGAGAGAGAGAGAGAGAGAGAGAGAATGATGAATTGCATGGGCATCACAAACCTCAGAACCCAGGCCCTTTGACACACCTCCTCCAAATGGCACTACATACTCTAACCCTTTCCAAACAGTCCATCCCTGGGGACAAAGCATTCAAATATGAAAGCCCTGGGTGGTGGGCATCTTATTCAAACCATTAGTAAGTGTAAGAGGAAGGAAGGTGACCTAGAGGATTATAGAAGACTGTCTTCCTAAAAGTTTGTTCTTCAATCTAATGGACAAATTGACAGCAGCTTTCAGGATTAATGGGCATGACAGAAAAACTTTTTTTTTTCTTTTTTTTTTCCTAACCCTAACCCTAACCCTAACCCTAACCCTACTGAAAAACTTCTTTAGGAAAACATGGTACATTTATTTGATGGAGTATTCCTCAGCTGTTAAAAAATGACACCATAAAATTTGAATCAAACTGGTGAAAGCAAAAAAAAAAACCATCCTATGTTAGGGAATTCAGACCCAAATGGATTCACTTATATGTGCATGTTATCCATTAAACAAATGAAACCCAACCTATAATCCATATACCCAGAGAGATTAAGGATAGAGGGATGAGCTGGCTTTGGGGAAACATGCATCTCTCCTGGGAGGGGGAAATAAAATAGATTTTACAGGTGGACTGGGGTCATTTGCAGAAGGAAATGGGTCAATCAGATGGGGTGAGGGAAGATGGAGTAGATGGAGGGAATTTGAGGTGAGACAGCTAGTATTAAAGGGCATTTGAGGGATAATACAGAAACCTAGTGCAGTGGAAACTTCATAAACTATATAATGATGATCCTAATAAGGTCTAATGGTGGGAGATTCAAAGTCCCAGTTGGCCATCTCTCATTACCAAAGGAGGCTTCTAGTACTGGTACTGGGTTACATTCAATTGAGTTGTTGAACAAGGACATCCTAGGGAAATCCACAAACAAGCCCCACTATCACTAAAACAGAGGGGTGCTCTCTTCCAAATGATAGTGGAGCGCCATTGCTGAGGACAACATCCTGAGTTTGATCCCCAAATCCCATAGAGATTGAATAAAAGACCCCTTCTACTTCATTACATTGTCATATGACCTCGACACTACATATGTGTACCCTCCCATAATGAAAAAAGAAACAAAAGCAATCAAAAACATTGAAGTCATTTCCATGAGTAGTGGAGAGATGGCTCAGTTGTTAAGAGCATCTATTGCTCTTTCATATGACTTGATTTGATTGTGCAGTGTTCTCATAACTGTTTGTTACTCAAACTCTAGTGCCTATCCCAGACCCTGCACTCAGGTGCATATATACATACCCCCCCACACACACACAATTTAATTTCCTTAGCAATTAGGAGCACTTGTTCTAGAAAAATACCTGGGTCAATTCCCAGCACTCACATGGCAGCTAACCAGTGGCTGTGGTTTCAGATCCAAGGAGACAGATCCCTTCCCATTTGACTTTCTTGGACACCAGGTACATACATGAATGATATAAATGTATGAATCTTGAATTTTGCAGGAAAATGAATGGAGCTTGAAAACTTTATTTTGAGTGAGGTAACCCAGACAAAAAAAGACAATTATCACATGTACTCGCACATAACTGGTTTTAAAATATAAAGCAAAAGAAAAAAATAGCCTACAAATCACAATCCCAGAGAACTCAGACAACAATGAGAACACTAAGAGAAACATACATGATCTAATCTACATGGAAAGTAGAAAAAGACAAGATCTCCTGAGTAAATTGGGAACATGGGGACCTTGGAGGAGGCTTTAAGTGGAGGGGAGAGGCAGGGAGGGGAGCAGAGAAAAATGTAGAGCTCAATAAAATATAAAATAATAAATAAAATAATAAATAAATAAATAAATAAAATAAATAATAATGTACACAGGCAAATGCTCACACAAAATATAAACAGATGAAAACTTAAGTGTTTTTTCAAAATGAGTAAGTACCTGTAACTTCCAGGAGTACCTCCCACCTGCCCTTTATTTGAGATCAGGGTACACCAGGCAGAGAAAGGATTTAGAAAATGATTTGCTGTCCAATCATCCAAGTTGCTGCTACAAATGCAAGGCTGAAGAGCATCTCTGGAACACTGAAAATCACCTTTCCTATTGCTGGGTTTGAAGTTGGGAAGGAGCTACCTCCCTCTGTCCATGCTAGAGTTGCACCCTCTAGAAGGGTCAGCAGGTAATGCAGTCACTCCCAGGGACCTTAAATCACAGCTACATGCAGGTAGGTGTAGTGCAGTATGACCACTGGTGACCCTGGTGAAGTCTTGCTAGGACAATGTCACAAAGGAAGCCAGCCAGGGGACACACATGTGTTGGGTGTTGAGTACCCCCTAACATGGCGCTTGAGGCAAGGTGACCCTTGAACCCTGCCCCCTTGCTTTCGTTGGTACTAGCAATTGGCCTGTGTTCCAGCACCAGATGTTGATAGTCCCTGGTGGAGTAGCTGCCTGCGAGCAAACTCTTGAGCCTGTAGATTGCCACCAGCCTTGACTGGGGCCTCAACATGGCCTGTAGCACATGCCACTGAATCTCAGCATGCTGGACAACCAGGAAGAGCTCTGAGGATTCAGTCAATGTGTCCATGGTGGCATGTGAAGGCCATGGGCAGGTCAGGGCCTTACACCTTCTGTGCCTCAAGTGCTGAAAGTCTCTGAGAAAATCACCTGCAGAGGGACCACAACCACTTTCAATTCCAGCTCCAGGAGATCTGACACACTATTCCAGTGCCTAAGAGTGTAAGCATTCATATGACACACACTGACACATACAAGTAAATATTCAGAAAGAAGATAATTAAAATATGTACAATGAGTTGATTTACATATGTATTTATAACATGAATTCAAGTACTTTAAAATGTACATATATGTATTCAAGTATGTATGTATACATAGACACACAGATATACTACATATACACACACAGGTGTCAGTTGTGGTAAAAGTTTAAAACTTTGTAAAGGAAATAATGTCTGGTTATTATGAGGTGATGAGAAATGACAGGGTGTATTCAAATGATACATGATTCATGAAAGTAAATAAAATATTTTTCTCATTTTAGCTGTCATAGTTTTTTCTTTGTTTTATGGTGATGGATATGTGAATTCAAATATATAATGGAGTAGCAAGAACCATTTTCATATTTTGAAAGGAATATAGCGAATGTTATTCCTTCGAGACACTGACTATAAAGTTAGATTTTCTCTTAAATCCCATTGACCTTTAGAGTAGTAGGAATCTACAGATTCTAGTCAGTGAATAAACTGCTCACATCGACTAACTCAGAAAGGGTCACTTTAAAAAAAATTTGTTCTGTAAGGAGGAGTTGGTAATCTGCATTTTCTGTCTTGTTCTTACATTTAAAATTATATGAAAGCTCCTTTCTTTCTCACACAAGAGCTGTGGCATGCAGGGGAATTGACCCCATCCTCACCAACTGCAGCACTAGGGAAAACAGGTCCTCCACTTTCCATGGGCAGCACAGTGGAGCTGACCCTATTGATAGGGGTGCCAGTGAGGATGTGAGCATGGGAGAACTGGTTCCACCCCTCATCTACCTTATGGTGGTACAAGTGGAGGGGAGATGTCCCCCTACCCCAGGAGATGTCTTCCTACCCCTGACCACTGGTGGCAGGTGGGAGAGTTGGCTCTAAGGTCATGAGATCTTGTGAAATAGCCATGTACCTAACTAGCTGCAGCAGTCAGGAGAGCAGGACCTGCACCTCTCCTAGGCAACACAACAGTGCCAGCCCTGGTGATAAGGATACACATGAGTGGTCTCTGAGAGCAAGGTCATAAGAGAGCTGGCCCCCATACTCATCTGTCATGAGCTGGCTTGGGTGGAGGAGAGATGCCTCCTATTGCCCTCCCTCTCCTGGGGACCTGCCATCTTCTGTGGCAGGTGGGAAAGCAGGTCCCTGGGTCATAAGAGAAGAAGACCTGGCCCTGCCCCTCAGTGACTCAGGACTCAGTGACTCAGGAGAACAGATCCTGAACTTCTTTGGGACAGCATAATAATGCTTTCCCCAGTGGCGTAGATTTAGGTGAGCTGGCCCCAAGCAACTGAGAGCAGAATAATCAGCCCTGCTCCTGGATGAATTTCTTTATAGGGTGGACTAGCAGGAGACAGTGCTGGGGAGCTCACTCTGGGTGGGGTGGGATGGGGGGATGGGGGCATGGGGAGAGAAAAGTGTGAAGTGGAGGATGGGAAGAGCTTAGGGGAATAGGATGGTTGGGATATAGGAAGGGTGGATATGGGAACAAGGAAGCATATATCTTAATTAAGGGAGCCATTCTAGGGTTGGCAGAGACTTGACTCTAGAGGGGTTCCCAGGTGTCCAGGAAGATCCCCCCAGCTAGTTCCTTGGGCAGCTGAGGAGAGGGTGCCAGAAATGTCCAGATCCTATTGCCATACTCATGAATATCTTGCATATCACCATAGAACCTTCACCTGGCGTTGGATGGAGAAAATGACAGAGCCCCACATAGGAGCACCTGACTAAGCTCCCAAGGTCCTGATGAGAAGCAAAAGGAGGGAGATCATGAGCAAGGAAGTCAGGACTGTGAGGAGTGCGTTTACCCATTGAGACGGTGGGACAGATCTAACAGGAGACCACCAAGTCCAGTTGGAATGGGACTGATGGAACAGGGGACCAAACTGGACTCTCTGAATGTGGCTGATGGTGGAGAGGACTGAGAAACCAAGGACAATGGCGATGAGCTTGAACTCTACAGCATGGACGGGCTCAACTGTGAGCCTTGTCAGTTTGGTTGCTGACCTTCCTGGACTTAGGAGGAGTTGGGAGGACCTTGGACTTAACATAGTGAAGGGAACCCTGATGGCTCTTTGGCTTGGAGAGGGAGGGAGTGGGGGTATGGGTGAAAGGGAGGGAAGGGAAGGGGGAGGAGGAGGAGAGGAGATGGAAATTTTTAATAAAAAAAATGAGAAAAAAAAGAATAAGGGAGGGCTGATGATCTTACCAATCCAGCAACCACCTAGGTCCACACATATGGTTATGAGTTGGCCCATACCAACATCCAGCCCATCTATGAACTGCTAGAGCATGTGAAATGTCCTGTACCACAGAACAAAATTTGCAGGAACTCCAATACACAAGAAAACAACTGCATATCCAAGAGAAGTCCCAGTGACAGCCAGTGTCAATAGTGGAGCAGAAACTGGAGGTCTCAAGCCAGACCAATGATTCATTGCAACAAACACTTACAGGTAAAGATGTATGAAGTGTATATTTGTGACTCAGTGTGTCACCCTAGAGCTTCCATGACAAATTTTCTTTTTTAAAAAATTTTATTTTGCTTTATTTTAGGGGGGTTGGAAAGGCAGAGGGTGGATGTGAAGGAATAGGGAGATGAATGGGATTGAGATGCATGATGTGAAATCCACAAGGAATTAATTAAAACTTTGAAAAAGAAACTATACAAAAACATTCTATTAGAGTATTATTTAAATTGTTGTATTTCTTTGCATAAGTAAAAATGTTGGTAAGTAAAGAAAATATATCGATTAGATATTTCTAACCCAAGGGCACTCTTTATCAGTTGGGAGAAATATAAAGATCATCCCAATTCTTGTATTTGCTGTAAAAGACACAGATACTAAACTCCTGGGTGTGTCACATACAAGGGGTATCATTTGTTCTGCTGAAGTCTCATTCTCATCTAATGGTGGAGTTAGTTCAGTTTCCTAACCCAACATGTTATAATCATACTTGACTCCTCCTTAGTATACCTCATGTCCAGTCTGTGGTTACTAATAAACACTCTAAGTGGATGGCAAGGATCTAGCTCACAGTGTGTACTGACTCAGGAAGGGTAAATTTTCAAAAATAAGACTCAACTCATTCTTTATGTAATGATAACTACAAAATATCCTAATTATACAAACATGCATCTATTTTAGTTCATTTAACTAAAACAACAAAATACATTTCTTATTCTAGAAGGGTATAATCCACATACATACATAAATATAAAAAGATGACTCAGCTATAAAGATCACTGGATGCTCTTCCAGAGAACCCAGAATCATTTGCCAGCATTCATAGGGCTGTACCCTATATGCCTGTGTACGTAACACCCATACATATGATAATTTTTTGAAAACATAAAGCATTTACTCTTAAACACATGTAGTAAATAAGTTATCCTGATACCTCCTCACTGTCCTAGCTCACTTCCTACTGCTGTGACAAACACTGTGACCAAAAGCTACATGAGAAGAAAAGAATTCTTCTCACAGCTTACAGTCCTGCATGAAAAGAAGTCATGGAAGAAACTCAAAGCAGGAACCTGGAAGCAGGCACAGAAACAGAGAACATGAAGGTCGTAGGTCAAAAAATCCCAAGATAACTCCAAAATATATCAATTATATTTTCTTTATTACAAGGGGTGAACTCACAAAACAGAAGAAGTCCAACCTCAACTATCTATCATGGGAACCAGAAAGAGTGTGTGCTCTCTGGGTACCCAAATGACCATGCTCTAACCTGATCCAACCTCTTGAAGGTTATTGGCTGACAGAGGTTCCCCGTCATGAAGGAATGCAGCTTAGTGGTTTGTTCTCCAAAGCTTGCTCAGATTTATTGCTTATTCTAGCCAGGACCACCTGCCCATGGTGTTACCTCTCAACAGATTAGGGCCTCTAACATCAATTATTAGTCAAGAAAAAACGTACAGACATACCTCCAGGCCAAACTTATGAGGCTATTTTCTTAACTTAGAGTTTGTCTTCCAGGTTGAGAATACATACATATTACTGAAGACACCATGTGTTTCACATACATTATTCAGAGTACCTGAACTGGAACTGACCTAATAGTGTCCACTATGAGGACTAGCTTTTGTAGTACCAGAAGGTGCCATGCAAGCTTCCAATGAAGGGAGACAACCAACAGTTCTACTTAGCTGTGAAGCCTATGAGCAACAGTAATTAAACACTTGGCAGCAAATACCTAGGGGTGAAATTGTGGCACTTATATCTTGATAGAAACCAACAGCTGTGTAATTGGACTTAAGAATCACTCATCAGGAGGGAGATGATGCGTAGTACTGGAAACCTAGACAATTACCCAGGGTTAGTAAAGTCTTGAAACTCAGAGGAGAATCTACAACCACCACTTTACTAAAACATAACTGTGTAAATCCTCTCATCCAGCCCTGCTGTGGACTTTGCTTCAAAAAGTAATTATTGCAGTAAATCACAACTATGAATTTGTTTAAGGATTTAACCTGGTGAAAATATTTACAACAATATCTTTTATCAGTGTAAGTGGCCTTAGTTATCCCATTTTGAGGCAAACTGCCTTAGAACTTCATTCAAAGACTTTGACCAGAGCAATAAAAGACTCTGAGTTTTGTTAATTTCAATGTTCTCTCTCTGCTTTTAGATTAGTTTGGGTAACAGTTTGTCTATATTGTTCATTTTCTCAAAGAACAAGCCCTTTGTTTCACTGATTATTTGTATTGATTTCTTTGTTTCTATTTTATTGATTTCAGCCATTAATTCGATTATTTCCTGTCTCTACTCCTCCTGTGTATGTTTCTTTTTGTTCTAGATCTTTCAGGTGTGCTGTTGTCACTAGTGTAAGATCTCTCCACTATCTTTATGTGGGCACTTAGTGCTATGAACTTTCCTCTTAGCACTGCTTTCATAGGGTCCCATAAATCTGGGTATATTGTGCCTTCATTTCAGTTGAATTATAGGAAGTCTTTAATTTCTTTATTTTTTCTTGACCCAGGGATTATTCAATTGAGCACTGTTCAATTTCCATGAATTTGTAGGTTTTTTACAATTAGTGTTGCTGTCAAATTCTAACTTTAAACCATGGTGATCCCATAAAATATAGTGGAGCACTGGGCTGAACTCCAAAGCCAGTTGAGAAATAGGAGTAGTGAGAATATGAGCAAAGAGGTCAAGACCATGATGGGGACACCCACTGAAACAGTTTTCCTGAGCTAATGCGAGCTCATGAATTCTAGCTGGACAGAGAAAGAACCAGCATAGGACCAAACTAGGCCTTCTGAATGTTGGTGACATTTGTATGGCTGCAGACTGTGGGGCCTCTGGCAGTGGCTCCATCATGTATCCCTACTGCTTGTACTTTTTTTTGCAGGGGGAATCCATTCTCTTTGGATGGATATCTTGCTCAGCCTAGATGTAGTAGGGGGGCTTGGATCTTTCCCAAAGCAATGTGACTTACCCTCTCTGAGGAGTGGATGGGGAGTGGGATGAGGAGGAAGGTGGAGAGAATGGGAGGAGAGGAGAGAGTGGGAAATGGGATTGGTATGTAAAATGAAAAAAGACAGTTCATTTTTTTATTTTTAAAAAATAAAGTGCTAGGCACCATCCCCAGGTCCCAGCAGAGGATATAAGAAGTTTTCCAGGTAAGGAAGTGAGCCATCCCTATCAGATACAGCTGTGCCAAAAGAGTAATTTAGGGATGTGATGTCCTCTTGTAACCTCCAAGACAAGCACACACATGTTACACAGACAAAACACTTACGTTAAATAACTTAATTATGCATCAAATTAGATTTATTTAACAATAAATCATTAGTGATTTAAACAATTTTAATAGTTTACTAATTTTTTAATTAGAAGACATTGGATCCCCTAAAACTGGAGTGGAGAGACAGTTGGTAGTCACCATATGGATGCTGAGAACTATTCTAGATCCACTGCAATATCAGTCAGTGATTCTAACTACTGAGTCATCTTTCCAGTTTTGGGAAAAAAATATTTTAACTCACAGCTTCAGAGATCTTAAGGCAGCATCAGATGTTTCTCATGCATTCATACTGAGGGGCCAAACATCATGACTGTCTTCTATTAGATGTCATATAAATGTGGCTTAGTGACTTGTTCAGTACCTGTCCTTTACAGTCTAGGTCCAAGTGTCCATGGATGGCACTACCCAGAATTGTCTGGGTTCTCTTCTAGGAATTAACAATTGAGAATGTCACACAAACATGTCCATGGGCTTATATCATGAAAAAAATTCTCATTTGAGATTCCCTCTTCCCAGGTATGGCAAGTCGATAACCAAGTTGACTGATGACACTGACTAACTCTGGGAGTTAAAATTTTTCACACCCATTACCCTGCCCTCCCATACAAAGTGGCATGTGCTATTCATGTTTAAATAAGAAGACTGTAATTACATGGGAATTACAAGAGTTGAACTCTGTTGCAATGTGTTATAACCAGTGAGATTCGAAACAGGAAAGGTAGATTTTTCTGCCATCTAAACGTAAAGAACTAAAATATTAAAAAACTCAACATAGTTCTTCCCTAACTCTCTCTGTCTCTCCCTCATTCTGATACATTTGTATGAACATTTGAGAGCATCCCTGATGTAATGACCAGGGTAAGTGAAGTATACCCTGAGCAGTTATGAAGTACAGGGCCATAGAAATTCTCCTGTGTGTATCCCCACAGGTCTGACTACGGGTTTCCATTGTTCACTGGTCAGTAAGTAAGCTATAGTGTTGTATAAATGGACCAGCATTTAACATCATGTGCTGCTCTTCCAAAAAATCCAGATTCACTTCCCACACCCATAACGTGCAGCTCACAGCTTTCTTACTACCTCCAGCTATAAGAGTTCAGACACCTCCTTCTGGCCTCCACAGGTACCTACCTAACTACCCCCCTACACACATACACACACACATACACATAAAATATCTTTTTTAAAAATAGGATCTGTATGACTATGGCTTTTAAGTATGTTTTTTGATGCACAGCCCTTGCCTAATGAATAGTTTAAACCAAGCATTACATAAAATGTTGTTTATGTTTAATTTATTAATTTCAAGCCTGAGTTACCTCACATTTTCAAATATTTCTAATCATAGCATAATTTGGTCTCATTAGCCAGAATAGTACATCCCATACTACTCCAATCTCAAAAGTCTTAAAATGATTCAAAGGGGTCTCATGTTTTAAAATCAAAACAAAGCAAGGAGACTGAAGATTGTATTTTTGCCTGGATAAAAGACAGTAATAATTTTCAAAAAAAATAATTGCACATGAGATTAATGGGGTGAATGCTTTACATAAAATTATTTAAAGTAGATTTTTCATTCATGAAATTTTCTCTCTGGGGGCCTTCCTCATAATAAATCTCCAACTAAAGAGGATTATCCAGACAAAATTACTTCAAATAAAAGCAGGTGATAGTATTTATTAAAACTATAAATTTCAATATTTTCCATGAAATACTAATTAAACCACAGGTATGTAGAACTGATTTACACTCTCTAGAGGCTCACTTGGCAGAGGTCAATCACCATGAGATGAACTTGAGCATCATTCCCTACTCTGTCCACACCTCAACTCCCAGAAGTACTCTAAGTGGTTTTCAGGCAATTTCTTAAACTCTTCTGTGGTGTGACTCCTATATTAAACATCAGTAATTTACCAATCATGCATAACCTTGAGGAGCCCTCTGAGAACTCTCATAGATTAGTGAACCAGTAAGCTGGGGAGGGGATCACAAGTAATGATGGATGATGTAGGTGGGTCTTCTGTTTTGTGTTGATTTCATTGGTTAATTAATAAAGAAAACTGCTTGGCCTGATAGGTCAGAACATAGGTAGGTGAGGAAGACAGAAGAGAATGCTTGGAAGAAGGCAGTGAGGCTGACACCTCGGGCAGATGCCATAGCTCTCCTCTCCGAGATAGACGCAGGTTAAGAATCTTCCCCGGTAAGATACCACCTCATGGTGCTACACAGATTATTAGAAATGGGTTAATCAAGATGTGAGAATTAGCCAATAAGAGGCTAGAACTAATGGGCCAGGCAGTGTTTAAAAGAATACAGTTTCCATGTAATTATTTCAGGTGTAAAGCTAGCCAGGCATTTGGGAGCTGGGCCAGACAAAAAGCTGGCCTGCTCGTCTCATTACTACAGATGGAGCCCTGTGATGTTTTCTATTCTCAGGGAGTTCCATGTGTTCCACCTAGAGCCTTCCTCTTTACCTAACCTCACTGGGTAAATGGAATGTGGGATCATTTCTATAAGGGCTAATACTGAATTATAAGTGAGTAGATACCATATTTGTCTTTCTGAGTCTGGGTTACCACACTTCAGATGATTTTTTAATTCCATCCATTTGGCTGTAATTTCATGGTGTCATTTTTTGACAACTTATGGTTTATTGAAACAGAATGGTACAGACAATGATTTTATAGATGGAGAATCATTAACTTATATAGAACCAGATGCCTGAAATACTGTTGAACAACAAAATAATGGGTTAAAATAAAATCTCATTTTAGGTGATAATACAAACGTCTTATTTCTATACACACATATAGTATATAAAACCTATACTTCAAAACATTCTTCTTTTGTAAAAGTTTGTGAAATTTACCCCTCTAACTTTTCTTAGAGAGTCTTGCTATGTAACTCTGGTTGGCATGGAACTTAGTAACTAGGATGGCCTCCAACTCACAGAGAAACACTTGCTTACATCTCTCTGGTAGAGTGATTAAAGGAGTGCATGACAACATTAAGCATTTCTAACTTCTAAAATTATAAACAAACCATATTTAAAATCATGAATAATTAAGACTTTGAAAAGATGTCTACATATAAATAAATATACACACGTAAATCTGATATGGGAGAGTCTTCTGTTTGTGTTGATTTCATTCGTTAATAAAGAAACTGCCTTGGCCCATTTAATGGGCCAGCCCTTAGGTGGGTGGAGTAGACCGAACAGGATGAAGGAAGTAAGGTAGATGGCTCAGTCAGATGCCACGCCTCTCCTAAGTTAGTCAGACTGCCATGCCTCTTCTCTCTGGGACAGATGCGATGAAGCTCCAGCCCAAGATGGACTTAAGCTAGAATCTTCAGAGTAAGGCACAATTTCGTGGTGCTACACAGATTATTAGATATGGGTTAATGATGATGTGAGTAAGAGGCTGAAACTAATGGGCCAGGCAGTGTTTAAATAAATACAATTTGTGTGTTGTTATTTCGGGTGTTAACTTAGCCATGTGGGAGTTGGGTGGTGGGATGCAGCCCGCTGCTCATCACTACAGATAAATCTTTCCATCACTTTTCAGATCTCTTAGCTTCTCACGGTGTTATTTTTTAACAGCTGAGTAACCATCCATTGTGTAAATATACTACATTATCTTTATACATTACTCTGGGTTAAAGCAGGCAATAAAATAATTACATGATTAGGTTTATTGGCTGCATGTTAAGTAACACAGTTTATGGCATATAAGAAGAGCTCATTAACAGGAATTAGGAATATTTTGTAGCTCCATAATTAAGTGCATTAAGTAAAAAGTGATTCCAGAAACAATGGAAAGAGAGAAAATATTTACTCAACATTATTTCTTTAGCCTTTCTGCTATGCTAATTGAGTATTTATTTTTTTTCTAGAAGCTTAATCTTTCCTGGAATTACCAATCTTTAAATCTGTGACCAATCTTATTTAACCACATGATCCTAATTCCACTTGTCATGAACTCTGATACCTCCCTAGTTCAGCTACTTTGGATTAAGACTCTAATCAAAAGTAAAACATGTGCACCATCAATTTTGCTTCAAAAACTAGGTATTCCATTCATGAGGGATAATGCCACTGCTTTTTGACTCTCAACATCTGATGTTTGAAAAGCTCCAAACCACTATTTGCTTTGATGATTTGACCTTGGGTTTCTGCATTTGAATTGTGAGCTGCTGTTTTGGGAGATTTTTGGAGTATTTGAGAAGTCGAGCTTTGTTGAGGGGATTGGCTGGGTGGATATGGACTTTGATGTGTATAGGTAGCATCTACCACAGACTCACATCAAAGCCTTGAAGCTACAGCTGCCATGCTTTCCTGCCATGATGTACCTTCTGCCCTTAAAGCATGTGCAAAGATAAACCTCCTTTAAGCCGCTTCTTAGCAGGTATGCGGTTCAAGGAATGAGAAAAATGAGATATATCTGTACTCCTTAAGATTAATTAATAAGTGTGTTCATGAGTGTACAGAAATCATTTTTTAATTTATTCTAAATAGACAGAAATAAAGCAAGAAGTGATGCAGAAATTTCATTCACTCAAAATGCTTTGCATAGCATTATAATCAATTTAAATATCCTAACGTGATTTAGACATGAATTAACCTTTATAATAGGGTATACTATTTTGTGAAGGTTCACTTAATTAGTAACTTATTGTTTGTTAATTTGTTTGTTTAACATCCTGACTGTAGTTTTCCCTCCCTCATCTCCTCACATTCCCTCCTCTCACCTCCCTTCAGGGTCTCCATCACCACCCCCTGCCTCAATCTACTCCTTCTCTGTTTCTGCTCAGAAAGGGGCAGGCCTCATGTGGGTATCAACAAAATATGGCATATCAAGTTACAGTAAGACTAGGCACCTACCCTTGTATTAAGGTTAGGAAAGGCAGTGTAGTATGAGAAACAGGTTCCCAAGAGACAGCTCCTACTACTCCCATTTTTAGGAATTGCATAAGTAGACCAAGCTATATAATTGTCAGATATATGTAAAGGGCCTAGTTCATTACCATGCAGACTTTCTATTTGTTGATTCTGACTGTGTGTTCCAATGAGATAGGTTAGCTGTTTCTGTGGGTGTTCTTGTGTTATACTTGACCTCTCTGGCTCTTACAATCCTTCCTCTCTTCAGCAAGATTCCTTGAGCTTGGACTAATGTTTGCTTGTGAGTTTCTGTATCTGTTTCCATTAATTACTGGATGGAGGCTCTCTCATGACAATTAGAGTAGCCATCAATCTGATCACAGGAGATGACCAGTTCAGGCTATGTATCCACTATTGTAGGAGTCTTAGCTGGGTCGTCCATGCAGATTCCTGTGTGTTTTCATTGACTCTGGTTTATGCCTGGCCACAAAATGTTCTCCATTTTCACTCATCTCTTTCAGCACTCACCCTCTCCATTCACCTCCCACCCCAAACTTTAAAGATCCCTTCACCACTTGACTCTAGGCCATGAGATCTCTCTATTTCTACTTCCCAGAGAGAACCATTTGTACCCCTACAGGCTCTCCTTGTTCGTAACCTTTCTGAGTCTGTGGTTTGTAGCATGGTTATCTTTTACATTATATTTAATATCAACTTCTGAGAGTACATATTATGTTTGTCTTTCTGACTCTTGGTTATCTCATTCAGAATGTTTTTTTTTTCTATTTACATCCACTTGCCTTCAAATTTCCTGCTGTTGTTGTTTCTACCAGCTGAGTAATACTCTATCATATACAAATACCATTTTTCCTTTATCCACTCTTTTGTTATGGAACACCTAGATTGATGCCAGGTTTGGCTATTACAAATAAATATAAAAGAAATGTAATAGATACCACACACCAAAATTAAATCAAGACCAGGAACATAATTTAAATAGACCGATAACCACTAAGGAAATAGAAGCAGACATTAACTCTCCAAACCAAAAAGGGCCAGGGTCAGATGGTTTCAACACAGACTTCTAACAGACTTTTAAGGAAGAGAAAATACCATTATTTTTCAAATGATTCCACAAAAAGAAATGGATGAGAGATTTCTAAATTTTTATGAGGTCAAAGATACCCTATTATCAAACCACACAAAAACTCAACGAAGTAAAAGAATTACAGACAAATGTTTCTTATGAACATTGATGCAAATATATTCAATTAAATACTGGCAAACCAAATCCAAAAACACATGAAAAAAATAATCCACCATAGCCAAGTGGGCTTTATCCCAGAATGAAGGGATATTTCAAAATACATAAATCTGTAAATGTAATCCACCATATAAAAACACATGATCATCTCATTATATCCTGAAAATTCTATGACAGAATTCACTACCCGTTCCTGATAAAAGTCATGGAGAAAAATAGGATACAAATAACATATCTACATATAATAAATGCAATATACAGCAAGCTGATAGCTGGTGTTAAATTACAAAGAGAAAAATTCAAAGAAATGCCACTAAAATCAGGAACAAGACAAAGCTGTCTACTCTCTCTCTCTCTCTCTCTCTCTCTATATATATATATATATATGTGTGTGTGTGGGTGTGTGTTAAATATATATATGATATATATTTGATATAAATATATATTTAATACATATATAATATATAATATAATATATATATTTAATACAGTACTTTAGCTGTAGAAATACTATAGCAAAAATTACATTACATGGAGAAATATCAAAGAAATTCTGCTAATATCAGAAACAAGAAAAGGCTGTCTACTCTATATCTATTCAATATAGTACACTAGCAAGAGAAATAGGAAACAAAAAGATCAAGGGTATAGAAATGAAAATAAGAAGTTAAAGTATTGTTATTTGCAGATGATGTGACAGTATACATAAGCAGCCCCAAAATTTCTAACAGAGAACTCCTGAAGATGATAAACACCTTTAGTGAAATAGCTGGACATAAGATTAACTGAAAAATATCAGTATTCCTTTTATATACATATCATTAAAAAGCTGAGGAAGAAAGAAATCATAGAAACAAAACTATTTACAATAGCTAAAAAACAATATAAATATCATGGGGTTAACTATAACCCAAGCATGTATTGGCATAATTAATAGAAATAAATTAGAATAGGACATATTAGGAAAAGCAATCACAGTTTTCAATGCAAATACCTAACAAAATTCTCTAACACTATATTTAAAGATCTTTAAAGAATAATTACTCAGCATCATATGGAAAAGCAAAATCCCAGGTGCAGCTAAAACACTACTGTACAATAAAAGACATATCAGAGAGTTACTATCACTGATCTCAACTGAATATCACTTAAATTTATTTTTTAAAATTTATTTGTTTTTTAAAACAATCTTTTCCTCATTTTACATGAGTATCCCAGTTCCGATTCCCTTCTCTCCCTCCCAATTCCCCACTACCTTCCCACACCCTAGACCCCATTAACTCATCAGAGAGGGTAAGGCTTCCCATGGAGAATCAAACAATGTCTGACACATCATTTTGAGGCAGAACCAGGCTCTCCTCCCCTATATCTAGGCTGAGCAATGAATCCCTTAAAAAAGAATAAGTTCTAAAAATCAAGTTCAAACACTACAAATAAATCGCCCCAGTCCCACTGCCAGTAGAAAAACAGACTGCCCACATCACATAACTGTCACCAACATTCATAGGACCTAGTCCGGTCCATGCAGTTTTCCCTACTATCAGGCTGGAGACAGTGAACTCCCAGTACACTCAGGTCAGCTATTTCTATGGGATCACCATTATATAACTCCTTTGCTCATATTATTTGGTTGTGGGAATCCTTCTGTATATGTGCTGCTTTTATTGTTTAATGATATAAGGAACTCTGGTCTGTGATGGACAGAGTAGCTAGTCTAGTGGAGAAAACTAAACTGAATGCTGGATAAAGAATGCAGGAGTCCGGAGAAGCCTGTATTCCACACCAAAGACAGACACCAGACAGAATCTTGCTGGTAAGACACAGTCATGTGGTGATACACAGATTAATAGAAATGGGTTCAGTTAAGATGTAACAGTTAGCCAATAAGAATCTAGAGCTAATAGGTCAAGCAGTGATGGTTAATTAACACAGTTTCGTGTGCTATTTCAGGCGTCTGGGCAGCCTGAAAACAAACAAACAGCCTCCTCCAACACTTATTGCCTCCTTTCCTCTCTTGTACTGGTCTGGATGCTTGGTTCAGTGCTTAGCTGTTGATCTCTACATATGCTTCATCAGTTGCCTGGATGAAGGTTCTATGATGACAAGTAAAAAATTCATCATTCTGATTAAAAGGGAAGGCCATTTCAGGCACCATCTCTTCTACTGCTTAGGGTTTTAGCATGATCAAGTTGGCTTCATACCCAGGAAATGCAGGGATGGTTCAACATGAAAATCTATCCAATGTAGTTCATCAATAAAGTAAACTGAAAGAAAAAAAAACAATGATCATCTCAATAGGTGATGCAAAACCTTTTATTAAATCCACACACCTCTTCATGATAAAGGTCTTGAAGAGATCAAGGATGCAAGGAAGTATATAAAACATTATAAAAGCAATATACAGCAAGGTGATAGCCAACATAAAATAAAATGAAGAGAAACTCAAGTGATTATACTAAGTCAGAAATAAGACAAGGCTGTCCATGCTCCCATCCCATATCTATTCAATATAGTACTCAAAGTTTATTTCTAGGACAATAAGAAAATAAAGGAAGATCAAGGGGATATAAATTAGAAAGAGAGAAGTCAAGCTTTCATTATTTGCAGATGATATCATAGTATACATAAGTGACCCCAAAAATTCTACCAGAAAAACTCCTACAGTTGATAAACAACTTCAGTAATGGGGTAGGATACAAGATCAACCTGAAAATCAGTAGTCCTCCTATATACAAATGATAAAATGGCTGAGAAAGAAATCAGTCTTAGGTGTAATGCTAATCAAAGAAAGTAAAAAATTCTGAATGACAAGAAAATTTAAGTCTTCGAAGAAAGAAATTGAGGAAGATGTCAGAAATTTAAAAAGATCTCCCATGCTTTTGGATAAGTAGGACCCAATATAATAAAAAAAAGACAGAGAAAGGTGAGTGTCTGCCTGCCAAGCAGGCCAGAAAGGTCCCTGCAAGAGATTGCAGGCACCTTCAGCTTCTGCTGCAGGGTCTTCTGAGTTCCACTTGACCCCTTGCCCTGCCCCTATGTTGCCCTTTTGTCTGTGGTGTCCTTTGAACTACCAGGAGACCCTGTGTCTGTGCTGAGGAGTTTCATCCAGACAGTGAGTGTGTGCTATACAAGGCGGACTGTCCCCAGAAGAAAGCACAGTCCCCCTCAGCTCCTGCTGCAGGGGCTTCTTTGTTACACCACGACTGTGCCTCCCCGAAGCCTGCCCTATTGTCTACAAGGTCCTTGGCCCAAGATCAGTTCTGCTCCTGCACTAAGCTATCCCACCCAGAGGGGTGAGTGCCTGCTGGCAAGGGAGTGCAGGGCAACCTTCAGCTTCTGCTGCAGGGTCTTCTGAGTTTCCACTTGACCCTGCCCTGCCCCCCCATATTTGCCTTTGTCTGCAGTGTTCTTGGACTACCAGAGACCCTGTGTCTGTGCCGAGGAATTCCCATCCAGAGAAGAAAAGTTGTTGCTCCTGCACCCAGAGAGTCAGTCACAAGCAAAGACTGTTCCAAGACACCAAGACTCTCCTGGCTTCATTTGAAAGAAGAGATGAGTAGGCACCAATGCAAGAATTCCTCCAACAACCTGAAAAGCAACATGACATCACCAGAATCCAGGGATCATGAAACAAGAAGAATTGAACACCCTACCCCAGAAGAAATAGAAGAAATTGACTTTAAATGAAAACATTATGAAAATAATAGAGGACCCTTAACAGGAGGTTAAAAAACTGCATAAAGAAATGAGATGACAAACAAAAAGGTAGAGGAAATAATAAATCTCTCAAAGATTCCCAAGAAAAACAAGCAAAGCAATCAAACAGGTAAGGGAAACAGTCAAGACTTGAAAAAATGAAATGGAGGTAATGAAGAAAACACAAACCGAGAGAAGGGCTGGATATGGACTATCTGGGTAAATGTACAGGAACTATAGAGACAAGTATTACCAACAGAATACAAGAGATAGAAGAAAGAATCTAAGGCACTGAAGATACTATAAAGGAAATAAACACACTGGTTAAAGAACAAAACAAATGCAACAAATTCTTAACAAAAAAAAAAAAAACCATCCAGGAACTCTGGGACACTGTGAAAAGACCAAACCTAAGAATAATAGGGGTAGAAGAAGGTCAGAATTACAGCTCAAAGACCCAGAAAATATATTCAACAAAATTATAGAAGAAAAACTTTCCCAACCTAAAGAAGGATTATTCCTATGAAGGTACAAGAAGCATACAGAACACCAAATAGACTGGATCAAAAAAAAGCACTTCTTGCCATATAATATTAAAAACCAAAACATACAAAATAAAGACCAAATATTAAGAGCTGCAAAGGAAAAAGGTCAAAGTACCATGTTAAGGGAAACCTACCAGAATTACACCTGAACTCTCAATGAAAACCATGAAAGGCCAGAAGTCCTGAATAGATGTACTGTAGACATTAAGAGACCTTGGACGCAAGTCCAGACTGCTATAACCAGCAAAGCGTGCATTCAAAATCAATGGATAATAAACAAGATATTCCAGGACAAAAAACAGATTTAAACAATACATTGCCACAAACCAAGCCTTTCAGAAAAATACTAGAAGGAAAATCACAAACCAAGGCAGCCAAGAACACCCATAATAAACACAAGCATCTTACAACCCTCCACCAGCACAACTCAAAGATGGGAAACACACAAACTCTACCACTAGAAAAATTTCCTCTATGGTGTCTTCAGAATCTGAGATTCTTTCTTCTATCTCTTATATTCTGTTGGTTATGCTTGTCTCTGTAGTCCTGTTTGTTTACCCAGATTTTCCATATCTAGCTGTCCCTCGGTTGTGTTTTTCTTCATTGCCTCCATTTCAGTTTTCAAGTCTTGAACTGTTTCCATTATCTGATTGTTTTTTTCCTTCGTTCATAGGGTATCTTTTAGGGATTTATTCATTGCTTCAAGCTTTTTGTTATTCTTCTCATCCATTTCTTTAAAGGAGTTTTCACATCCTGTTTAAGGGACTCTATCACTTTCATAATGTCTGTTTCTTCTACTTCTTCTGGATTAGGGTGTTCAAGTCTTCCTGTTGTATGTTTGCTAGGGTTCTGGTGTTATGTTGTTTTTCAGATTGTTGGAGGAATTCTTGCATTGGCACCTGCCCATCTCTTCTTCAAATACTATCCGATGATTTTCTGGTAGAGGATCAGGGCCACTTGCTGGCCAGGGAACTCGCAGACAAAAGGCTGGGCTTGTTGTGTAAGGCTCAGTGAAACAATAGACCAACCTACAGTTCTTGTAGCAATGCGTACCCCTTTCCTCTGATTTCCTGTACAGGGATAAAAATCTCTGGGTACAGGCAGTTTTGATAGTGCAGATTCCTTCAGCTGGGGATCAGAACTGAAGTGTGAATGGACTGAAATGAACACTTCTTAGGTAGCAGTTTGGAATAACCACTGATTTGCTGGGGGGTACTGTACTGGTGTAAAGTACTGGGAGTTTCTGCCTCTTAGCACCTTGGAGTCTTTCCTCATTGTATCTGTTTGCCTGAGACAAAACTACTCTGTCGGAGTGAACTAATGTCATCACTGGAATGCTGGTCTTCCACTGTAGTTCACAGTTTCCCCAAAGATATGGTGGAATAACAGAAGGGTAAGAAACCAGATGCTGTTAGAATCCTGTGTCAGGAACATCAACTATTCGAGCTACATACCTGTATTTATTCTTCCTTTTAATGAAACTGTAATGCCATTAGCATCTGCGGTTGAACATTGGCAGAGTAACAGTAACACTCCAAGAGGTTTTTAACAGTATAATAGTAATCTATACTGAGATTCAGAGGTCAAGTAGTTTACAAGATTCTTTGAAATGAAATTGTATTAAAAAACAAATTTCTAAAAACAGTTTGTAACATTTTACTCAAAAACCTTAATGTTTCCAAAAGAAAAAGGTGAATGTTTTATTGTTGATGTTGTTTTAATATGGATCACCGATACAGTTAATAGAAGTAACCACAGTAGTTCAATTACAAAGGACTGGTCAGTTTATTAATCATAGTTTTTTGAATACTAAAGCAGTTAGCTAATGTGGGCTCTAAAGTGATTTATTTTAAGACTTTTAAAGGAATAAGAGAATTTAACTTATACTGAATTATGCATCAAATACATAAAACAAAAGCTTATATTAAATAGTGATGACAAGAGTAAAATAATCATATGCCACACATTTTCTCTGTAAAGAGAAGCAGTCTAACATAAGAAAATATACTTAATCCCCAGCAATTATACCAAAGCATTCAAACTTAGATAATATACATAGCAGCATTTAAATTCTGGTATAGTGCTTTTACAAAGTCATAAAATGAGGAATTTTTAACAAATATGTCCACTGACTTCAATATTAAAAACAAGCAAGGAACCAAAACAAATAAAACCCTGTGATATTCAAAAGTACCATCCAAAGAAAGAGAATACCCTAAGATTAAATGGAAGTGACAGTCCTAACACTTTTACCATGGATGCCCATTGTTGAGTATATTTTTTCCTAATTCGCAGCTCTTCTAATTTAAAGATCAAAGAAGCTACAAAGAGCAAACTCTCAAGCTGTAAGTCAGTTTTAAATCTGCCACTGCACAAGGATCACAGAACCCTCAAAACACTGACTTGCCACCACAAGCCTCAATTTATCAATGGAAATTCACCAGTTATCTAATATATAAACTTCAGGTATATTATAGAATATGCCAATACGTAACTGGACTATGACAGTGATGTACAAAATCCTGTACATCAGTAAATTATAATCTTGGATAAACATAAACTATTAGAATCATAGTTGTTTCTTTTTATTGTACTATACATTTTTCTCTGCTTCTATCCCTTCCTCCCCTCTCCCCTTCTACTTTCTCCCTAACCCTCCATGCTCCCAATTTACTCAGGATATCTGTCTTTTTCTACTTTCCTATTTAGATCCATGTATGTCTCTCTTAGGGTCTTTCTTGTAGTCTAGGTTCTCTGAAGTTGTGTTCTTTGTCTTATATCTAAAGCCACTTATGAGTGAGTAAGTATATATTTGTCTTTTTTTTTTGGTCTATCTAGTTTCTTCATACAGTGAAGATACAGCTAGACAGAAATTATCAAAGACAGGAAATAAACATTGGGAATTGCATCAGGAATAACAGCATTCCTAGTCCTACCACGTAATTGCCTACAACTTTTATTTTCTTGACCAAGAAAAGTCCCCTTAAGTTCTTCATGAATAAGGTAAAACATGTACAGATTAAATGATACTTCAAATACCTGTTACATCAAAAAGACAGCAAAGTATAGGAGCTGGGGAAGATGGACCACCAACTGCTTCCTACATCCTCAGACAGAGACATTTACAAAAGTGCCTTCTCTGCACCATCCTCCCCCAGACTTTCTGAATGCCATGGTGGCAGGCCATGTCACTAGCTAATCTAGCAGGTGTATTAATGAGTTCCCAATACAGGGTAGTCTCTTTAGTGAAGTATGTCCAGATACAGAATGGTCACTAGTATAATAAAAATCCCAGTTGAGGGTTGTCTAAATTTAGAGAAACAATACTACTAGGTAAAGTAGAAGTGATCAAGAGCAGTTTAGCATACAACGAAATATTGCATCCATATACTTCTGAGTATTAGATTGGAAAACATTTTGACCAACTCTCTCTTTTTCTTTGTTAAGTATCTTCCACTCCTTTCATTTTTTAAATTATTCTAGAAAAATTGCCAATAAACTTCCAACAGATTTAGATAATGTCAAATGATTAAATGAGATACTTACTGATTTATTAATACAGCAACATACACAAATAATCTGAAAAATTAACAGGAAACAAAATTCAGTATGCTAAATAACACATATACTACAGAGCAAATTTCCTTTCTGAATTCTTATTCAAATATTAAAAAATAAGGAAAACAAAAATTATAGACCTCCATGAGTCTAGCTATAGACCTATTGATTCAGTATTTCAGTTAAGGGGCACAAATGACTGACAGAGTGTGAAATGGCTGACAATACCCACTGTTAGGACAATAGGTGTTTTATACATGTTATAATGAAGCAGAATGGTAAGGTAATAACTAAACAGATGTAGAAACCATAAGATAACATAGAAGTAGACACCTGAAACAGTTTGAACAAGAAAGATGGCCTACAAACAATAATCAATCTAATTATTGGTGATAATACAAACTGTCTGATTTTATTTTTTAAAAGAAAACAAACTATCTTTTTAAATTTTACATATCAATCCCAGTTCATACTCCCTCCCCTCCTCCATTCCCTCCATCTTCCTCCCAACCCCCCACACCACAACCTACTTCCCAGAGAGCACAAGGCACTTTGTTTCCAAGGAAGTACCAGGGCCCTCCCTACTATATCCAGGTTGAGCAAGGTGATCCATCCAAAGAGAGTGGGCTCCCAAAAGATAGTACAACAGTAGAGACAAAATCTTGTGCCACTGCCATGGCCCCTCCAGTCTATCCCAGGCATACAACTGTCACCCCACATTAAGAATATCTAGCTTGATTCTATGCTGGTCCTTCCCTGTTGGGTTGGAGTTTAGTGAGCCCCATTAGCTCAGGTAAGCTGTTCCAGTGGTTGTCCCCATCCTGGTCTTGACCTCTTTTGCTCATATTTTCACTCCTCCCACTCTTCAACTGGACTTGGGTTGCTCAGCCCAGTGCTCTGCTGCAGGTCTCTCTGCCTCTGTTTCCATCAGTTGACTGGATGAAGGTTCTATGGTTGACATTTAAAATGTTCAACAGTCTGACTACAGGGGAAAGGCCTGTTCAGGGCACCCTCTCCTCTGTTACTTAGGGTCTTAGCTCAGGGCATCTTGTGGATTCGTGGGAAATTTCTATAGTGCCACACTTCTTGCCAGCCCCCACAATGGCACCCTCAATCAAAATATCCTTTTCCTACGTAGAATTTGCTAGACCAGCTAGGGATAAAACAGTGAAATTCTGGTACAGGAGCAGAGAACAAAAGAATACCAAAAGCTAGGTATGGCAGCACAAAACTAATCCTAGAATTGGGAAAGGAATGCAGCATAAAAGCAGAATATTTGCTATTCCAACATGCTAATAAAAATAATTTA
This sequence comes from Arvicola amphibius, assembly GCF_903992535.2. NCBI lineage: Eukaryota > Metazoa > Chordata > Mammalia > Rodentia > Cricetidae > Arvicola > Arvicola amphibius. The sequence goes on along the minus strand of NC_052058.2, from coordinate 119,793,811 downwards.
TGCAAAATATAAGATTTAAGATTTTTAAAATCTATACACTTGAAAATCAAAGGAATATTTAAAAAATGATACAGACACCAGTTCTCTCCCATACATGGTGCTGATATGGAGTGAAAAGGAATGTAATGTATCTTTCAATGGTTTAAGATAGTAAAGCTTCAGAACAGAAGCTAAGGAGGCAACTCAGTGATAGAACAATGCCTAATATGTTAATGTCACTGGCATTGTATTCAGAATAACCATAAATGAGTCCTGAGACATTTATCCTTCAAACCATGGCTGCTTCCCATTGGAACTTCCCTTTTGCTGCTCTTTGGCAAAAGGAGTTGAATAAAACCTTTTCATTAAACTCTCACCTGGTGTGTAAATACACACTTGTAAGTCATTCTGTCTGCACAATTTTACTTAAAGCACTGTAATGTGTATACTTACATCCGTGATTTCCTGCTCTAGCATGGTGCAGTGCACTTCATCCAAATGAACTCCATAAGAAGTGAGCTATGCCTTGTTTCAACAGGCAGTTCAACCAATTGCCTTTAGAATTCCATTAACTCTACATGTGAGTGTTCTAGAATGACAGACCAATGGAATAACTGATATTAAAACGTTCACTGAACTTATTTTACCACTCAAATGGCTTGTCATGTTTGTGTAAGAATTGACCAGCTCTTAATAGACTGAGTATCTTGAAGGCATGAGTACGATTTAGTGTGGGAATTACTATGCTTCTGATATGATTTATTAGATTTATTCAAAGATTTACAAAAGAAACATTCCCATTCCTTCCTGTCAAGTAAGGAATTGCCATTTGTATGATGAAAGCAATACTAGTGATTTTATAAAAATAATATTCTTTGTTTAAAAGAATCCATCTGTGACCCATATGTAATCCTTTTCCAGATTCCAAGATATGGGAATATAGAATGTTACAATATACATTACTTATATATTCCTATTTGTATTCCCAATTCCTTACATAAAGCACATATTATAAGACACCTTCTTAAAACATTTATATGCGAGGAAGAGGGGAGGAGAAGGGGAGAGCTGGGGAGAGCTTGAGGGAGAGGGATGGTTGAGATGGAGGAAAGATATCAAGAGAGCTATCTTGACTGAGGTAGTATTTTGGGGTTAACAAGAAACCTGGCGCAAGAAAATTTCCCAAGAATCCACAAGGATCATCCCAGCTAAGACCCTAAGCAATAGAGGAGAGGGTACCTGATCTGGCCTTGCCCTGTAGTCAGACTGATGATTATTTTTAATATCACCATAGAACCTTTGTCCAACAACAGATGGAAATAGAGGCAGAGACACCCATTGGAGCACTGGACTGAGTTTTCAAAGTCTAGGTTAAAAGAGTAGAATGAGGGAGAATATGAGCAAGGAAGATGAGACCATGAGGGGTTCACCCTCTGAAACTATGTGCCTGGCTAATTGGAGCCCACCAACTCCAACTGGACTGAGAATTGAAGAGCATGGGATCAAAATAGTCCCTCTGAATATGGTTGACAGTTGGAGCAGACTGAAGAGCCAATGACAATGGCACTGAGATTTATCCCTACTGCATGTACGGCATTTGGGGCTCATATTCTCCTTGGATGTATACTTTGTTCAACCTTGATGTAGTAGGGAGGACCTTGGACTTTCGACAGGGCAGGGTACCTTGCCCTTTTTCAAGATTGGAGGGGGGTTTGGGTGTGTGTGTGTAGAGCAAGTGGAAGGGGAGTGGGATGAGGGGAGGAAGTGGAAATTTGGATTGGTATTTTTTTAAAGTAATAAAATAAAAAAAAATTATAATTTATATATCCTGCATACAAATTTTAAACATCAAAGAGAAAACTTATAATCTGGAAATTTAAAACTTAAAAGTATTAATCTAGAAAAAAGAAAAAAGTATTAATCCATGTTCCTCTCTTGGCACAGCTTCTGGAAAGTTTATGGATAAGGAATTGAGAGACTGTTACTCCACAGTGGATAGGAATCCAGTTCTGTCATCTCCTGATACTGTGCAGACATAGTCGAAGTTGCCATGCTAAAGAATGTATCATCAGAAGTCAGACACCTGTTGTAAGGTCTGTCAACAGAGGAAAAAGTGCCTACCAGGACAGTAAGAAGCTGACACAGATCCAGTTCATAAACACTTCTGTGACCAAAGTGGTTGCTGATGCCAACACAACAAGCCTTGGTCCCAAAGGAATGGACCAAATGATTGAAGCTAGAAAAGGCAATGTGGCCATTACAAATGATGGTGCCACATTCTGAAGCAAATATCAGTACTACACCCAGAAGTTATTAAGTATGCTACAGATACTATCAATAACTGTGATAATATTAACAGCTTTGCGCCTATTACAACCACACTCACATTGATAACAATACCATTATTCCCAGATTATGGGTTTTAACCAAAATTTCAAAGTATATAATGAAACAAATCTCTCAAGTTATGTAAATAAAGAGGAAGAAATGCATAGCTCTCAAGACATGCTATTCTGGTTGACATAATTTAAAACAACCATCTACAAAATATGTTTGTAAAAAAAAACAGTAAAAAGACAAAAACAATTAAATATACATGTAAAACAGACATTTTAGACAAATGTGGTTGCACAAACATTTAATCACTGCACTGCAGATCTCTATAAGTTTTAAGGTCAGTCTGAGCTACAGAGTAAGCTCTAGGCCAGCTAAGACTGCATTGTGAGACACTATCTCAAACAAATAAACAACAACAACAAAAATAAAAGAAATTTAAAACATGGGCTCTTTTAAGAACAGCTAACAACATTATTAATACTCAGGATAATGGAACCTTCAAGAAAATAAAAGTTAGGGACAGAAATCTAAAAATATAATTTAAAGTTTACAAAACACTTCTATACATAAGCTTCCAGATGCATCAGGCATAAAAAAGAGAATTATATATCTAGAGATTACTCTGGAGAAGGATGAATCCCAGTGAAATAAAGAATCAGAAAGTACAGCAGCTGTTTTGAGAAATGGAGGATACAAAGAGACCATTGAAGAAGATTCAAATGGACATTCAAACAGGGAATGGGAAGAAGTGGGAGACATATTTCAGAACGAACACTTGAGTGTGAGAAGTACAAACTAGGTAGGATCAATAACAATAAAGCCAAACATGGCCGCATATGGGAGAGACATATTAATGACAAAGAAATTTCAGACACATGAGTGTTAATTCAATTCAATAAATTTCATTAAGAGATCTACTGTTTATCTATGCTACCTCTATGACCAAGACTAGGCCAGACCCTTAGTACCTTAAGCAAGTACATGTAGTCTATTTCTAGATCCCACTTTCCTGAGAGGATGATGTGTACTCTAAGTTGAACTTCAATGTAATTATGTTTCCTGATAAATATTGGGTCCCCCAGTTATTGGGTATCTTTCTGCTGCTGATGTATTAAGCCAAGCAATCCTTATTAATAAGTAAGTTCAGGTTTAATAAACAGAGTAAGCAAAGCAGAACACTCCCTGAAAGACTCTAAAGAAGGCAGAAAGGAGAGCATGTAGAAGATCTAAGGACCTCATCTTAAGTAAGCTATATGTGTGGTCTTGAGCATCTCAAAAGGAGGGGCTGCCAATGATTGGCTTTGTCATGGGTGGCGTCTGGAATGGAAAGAGTGGGGCTGGGTAGAGCTTCTCAACACTCCCTTGTGCAATGGGGATTGTTTTACACATGGAAGATTTGATTTAAATACATTGGGAATAAGATACATGTTATTAGACTCTCCAAATCTGACGCAGCTTGAACAAGTCAATCTGCACTGATGTTTCATTCCTGTCTCTTTATGAGGTTCACTTCCCTGTGACATCTGCAGGGACACCACCCTCACTTCAGTAGAAACATTGAGGCAGCAACTACATGTTCTTTGGAAAGAGAGTTCAAGGCTCCCAGAAACCTCTATTTTCTATGTTATAGTGGTCTTGGGGTTCAGTTTTGTTGGCTCTACCCAGGGTAGAGTTTGTTGTGTGGGAGTGACAAAGAATTATACTTCCTGCAAAGAAGAGCAGTATGGAGAAACAGAAAACAACAGACTAAGGAGTGCAAAGGGAACTCCATAGTGGGATAATGGACAAGAGAAACAAAGCCACAGCTACAGAGAAAGCAGCAGCTTCAAACTGTGAGAGTGCAAAAAGGTAACCTCAGCCTGCTCGGGAGCACACAACTGAGCTCAGGCCTGGTGGGAGAGGCCTGGCTCCGACCCTTCCCTGGTTCCATCCCCTTCTCCTTTAGAGGGTTCAAAGAATTACCACCAAACACCTCCAGGACATTTTCTTCTAGCATCCTTTAGTACTCTTTGTAATAGTTACAAAATTCAGGTGTAGGGGCTGGTATGGTGTTGGAATGAAATGAGGGAAGGGGTGTGTGTGAGCAGGAAGCAACCCTTGAGAAGTAGTTTCTCTTACAGGGTACTGCTTCCTTAATTTTTCTAAAATCCGGAACCCTCCTTTACTTAGACCGCTAATAATGCAACAAGTCAGTATTGGTGAGATAGGTCATCTCCCAACTTATATCTCTCACCTTAGAAATGATGTATCATTCACCTCAGAGTGTTCTACACCTTTACTTCTCTGACCATCCTCTTCACAGAGCAACTTCTTGCTTCCTCCCAGAGCATGGCTTGGTACTTTATCCTGCCTCTTCCCTGAGGGTAGTTCCTGAAGACAGGCTGTCCAGGCTGCCAGTTATTTCTTTCAGGAAAATGGAAAGAGCATCCTGTTAAGGAGAGAGATGGGGTAAGAGAATCCACAGACTGAAACTGAAAGTTCTGGATAGGGTTGGACAGGGTTGTATCATTGGCTTTCCCTTATAACAGACATCTTGGGATACGATTCCAGGTCCTGGATTTGACCAACTGTGGTCCTGAGACTAGTGAGACCTCTGTGAGATTTCTCTCATCTGGAGCGTTGCCTTCCATGCTTTCCACAAACCCCAGTTTCCTAATGGCTTGCAAACCTAAGGCTCAAAGTCTTACTAAAGTATGGTTGCTCCTGATCTTGAAGATACTACAAAGCTGAACTTCAAGTGTTGTTGTGCAGACAGTCATGTTTGCAAATTCCCTGAATTAGATAAGGTTTCTATTGCTAAGGAAACACCCTGACCAAAAATGCAAGTTGAAGAGTAAAGGGTATAATTTGACTTATATTTCCATATTGCTGTTTATCATTGAAGGAGGTCAGGACAGGAAATCAAATAGGGCAGGAACCTGGAGTCAAGGAACTGATTCAGAAGACATTGATTGGTGCTGTTTACTGGCTTTTTTCCATTGCTTGCCCAGTCTGCTCTCTTAAAGAACCCAGGACCACCCAGGAACAACACCCACAATAGGCTGGCTCCTTGCCATCTATCACTAATTAAGAAAATGATGATACCTATATTCTTCAAAATGTTCCACATAGTAGAAACAGAAGGAACATCTCCAAAGTCTTTTTATGAGGCTACAGTTACCCTGATACTGAAACCACACAAAGACTCAACCAAGAAAGAGAATTACAGACCAATCTTATTAATGAATATAGATGCAAAAATACTCAATAAAATACTGACAAACCGAATCCAAGAATACATCAAAAAAGCATTCACCATGATCAAGTCAGCTTCATCCCAGAGATGCAGGGGTAGTTCAACATACGAAAATCTATCAATATAATCCCTCATATAAATTAACTGAAAGAAAAAAAACATATGATCATCTCATTATATGCTGAAAAAACATTCAACAAAATTCAACGCCTCTTCATGATAAAAGTCTTGGAGAGATCAGGGATACAGGGAATATATCTAAACATAATAAAAACAATATATAGCAAGCCAACAGCCAACATCAAATTAAATGGAAAGAAACTCAAAGTGATTCCAATAAAATCAGAAACAAGACAAGGCTGTCCACTCTCTGTATATATCTATTCAACATAGTTCTTGAAGTTCTGGCTAGAGCAATAAGACAACAAAAGGAGATCAAAGGGATTTAAATTGGAAAGGAAGAAGTCAAACTTTCATATTTGCAGATGATATGATAGTATACAAAGTGACCAAACCCCTCTACTAGGGAACACCTACAGTGGCAGGATAAAGATCAACTCAAAAAAAATCAGTAACCCTCCTATATACAAATGAGAAAGAATCTGAGAAAGAAATCAGAAAAACTTCACCATTCACTATTGCCACAAATAACATAAAGTATCTTAGGATAACACTAACTAAAGAAGTGAAAGAACTGTTGGACAAGAACTTTAAGTCTTTGAAGAAAGAAATTGAAGAATATGATAGAAAATGGAAAGATCTCCCATACTCTTGGATAGATAGGATCAACATTGTAAAAATGGCAATCCTATCAAAATCAATCTATAGATTCAATGTAATCCCCATCAAAATCCCAACACAATTCTTCACAAACTTTTAAAGAACAATAATCAATTTCATATGGAAAAATAAAACACCAGGATAGTCAAAACAATCCTGTACAATAAAGGAACTTGCAGAGGCATCACCATCCCTGACAACAAACTCTATTACAGAGTGGCAGTAATGAATACAGCTTGATATTGGCATAAAAAAGAGAGGTTGGCCAATGGAATCAAATCAAAGACCCGGATATTAATCTGCACACATATGAACATCTGATTTTTCCAAAAATAAATTATACAATGAATAAAGAAAGCATCTTCAAAAAGGGTGGGGTATAACTGAATAATCAATACGTAGAAGAATGAAAATAGATCCATATCTATCTCCATGCACAAAATCAAGTTCAAATGGATTAAAAACCTCAATACAAAGTTGAACACATAGAACCTGATAGAGGAGAAAGTGGGAAGTTGTCTTCAATGCATGGCTATAGGAGACCAGTCCCTAAATATAACCCCAGTAGCACAGACACTGAGAGCAACAATAAATAAAACTGAGAAGCTTCTGTAAAGCAAAAGTCAGTCGATAACAAAAAGGCAGCCTACTGAATGGGAAAAGATCCTCATTCACTCCGTATTGCACAAAGGCCTGATCTCCAAAATATATAAAGAATTCAAGAAATTAGACATCAAAAGTCCAAATAGTTTAATTTAAAAATGGGGTACAAAATTAAATAGAGAATTCTCAACTAAAGAATCTCAAATGACTGAAGGACACTTAAGGAAATGTTTAACACCCTTAGCCATCAGGGAAATAAAAATCAAAACAACTCTGAAATACCATATTACATCAGTCAGAATAGCTAAGATCAAAAACAGTAATGATAGCTCAGGCTGGAGAGTATGTGGAGTAAGGGAAGCACTCCTACATTTCTGGTGGGAATACAAACTTGTATAACCACTTTGGAAATCAGTATGGCAGTTTCTCAGAAAATTTGGAATCAACTTGCCCCAGGACTCAGCAATACCACTCTTCAGCATATACCCAAAACATGTTCAATCATACTACAAGGACACTTGCTCGATTCTGTTCATAGCACCATTATTTATAATAGCCAGAAACTGGAAACAACCTAGATGCCCCTCAATCATAGAATGGATATAGAAAATGTGGCATATTTGCACCTTAGAGTACTACTCAGTGGTAAAAAACAATGGCATCTTGAAATTTGCATGTAAATTTATGCAACTAGGAAAAACACCATCCTGAGTGAGGTAACCCAGACCCAGAGGATGAACATGGTATGTGCTTACTCATAAGTAGATACTAGTTGTAAAGCAAAGGACATTGAGTCTCTAAGCAGTAGAGGAGAGGGTGCCCAAGCTGGCCTAGCCCTGTAGTCAGATTGATGAATATCTTAAACATCACCATAGAATTTTCATCCAGAAACTGATGGAAACAGACACAGAGACCTGCTTCAGAGCACTGAACTGAACTCACAAAGTCCAATTGAATAGTGGGGAGGAGTGAGAATATGAGCAAAAAGGTCAAGACTATGATGGGTACACCCACTTAAGCAGTTTACCTGAGCTAATAGGAACTCACCAACTCCAGTCAGAAAGGGAAGGAAACCACATAATTCCAAACTAGTCCCTCTGAATGTGGGTGACAGTTGTATGGTGGGGGCTGACTGAGGGGCCACTGGCAGTGGCACCAGGATTTATCCCTACTGCTTGTAGTGGCTTTTTGAGAATCTGTTCTCTTTAGATGGATACCTTGCTCAGCCTAGATAGGGAGCATGTGGCTTGGGCCTTCCCTAAAGCAATGTGTCTTATTCTCTCTGAGGAGTAGATGGCTGGTGGGGTTGAGGAGTAGATGGAGGGAAGGGAAGGAAGGGAGGGAGTGGGAACTTGGATTGGTATGTAAAGTGGAAAAAGTAGCTTGTTTTCTTTTTAAAAAAATAATCTTAAAAAGTGCAAAAAAAGGAAAATGACTTACAACTGTATCTTATGAAAGCATTTTCTCAATGGAGGCTCTCTCCTTTCAGTTAACTCTAGCTGTGTCAAGTTGATACAGGCTAGACAGCACACCCTTTAATGTGGAAAATCTGAAAGTAAGTTTTTACTCCCTGGGGATTTCCCATCTTCTTGCTTCTATTCTTGGGGTCTGTGGCTCTAGATCTTTAAGATCGGCAATAGTACCTATATCAAACCTCACCTGCTGGTGAAGAAACAGCTTACTGCTCCTTGTGCCCAACAACTAGGATGACAGTAGCTAAATCTGCAAGATAAATAGCTGGGAACTTAAATAATTTCCTGGAGGAGTCTGCTACTCACTAAACTTGCAAAATAGCTGCATAATGAATGGAGAATTTTGAACCAATACAAAATTATAAAGTAGCCTTTTCACACTATATTAACACCTGAAGTTTGGATTCTAGTAATTATACACAGTTATGTAACAAGAGTACAGTAATGATATGTTTGCTTAAATTCAAATTTTCTTCGTATCCATTTGCCTTGTGTGTTTCTTTGAGCCTCGACCTCTACCATGAATCTACAGGGTTACTATATATATTTTTAATTTTTATAAAACAATGATAAAGTATGTAGCCTTCACATTTGGTTTCTTCTTTTAGTACAGTTGATAGCCTCCTCCACAGTCATGGATGTGTAATAAACAGTTTGGCTCATTTTGCAGCAATGAGACTCCACAGACACACCTATTCGACAAGGAAGGTGTGTTTCCTGCTCAGGACTTTGCAGAGTATGACCCTAACGCTAGTCCACGAAAACATGTCTTTCTAGTAGAAGGTAAATATTGAGAAGTGTGACTGTGCATTGTGCATTGTGTAAGTATATGTTCAACTTTATGAGGTTTTTGATTTGCAAATGGCTATATCAGTTGCATTGTGTTCAGTGTTCAAGCAAACCTCTCCAAACAGTTATTCTATCTTTTATCTTCTGGTTCTCTTTCATATTTGTATACAGAAGCACTGTGGGGCAAATGCTTCACAAGTATCTGTTCCAGTTTGTGGCTTGAAGGTTTATCTCTAGGCTTATTGCACAAACCAAATTTTTATGCTAATGAGATTTATTGTTCCTTGTTGTCCTATTTTGTGAGCTTGTTTCCTGAACTCCAAACAAAGCAACAATGATTTCTCTGTTGTATTATTTAAGGATTATTGGCTTTGGTTTTTAAGTCATATCAGTATGTATTCTCTGTACATGGTGTGAAATAATGAAATGTTCACTTTATCTACAAAGATGTTCAGTAGTTCCAACAATTTTTATAGTAAAATGTGCCCTCCCATTTTAACCCTGGTGACATTTCCACCCTCCCCCCAAAAAAACAGTTTCACATAAATCTGTGACCACACTTTTTTTTTTTGGTTTTTCGAGAAAGGGTTTCCCTGTAGTTTCTAGAGCCTGTCCTGGAACTAGCTCTTATAGACCAGGCTGGCCTCGAACTCAGAGATCCTCCTGCCTCTGCCTCCCGAGTGCTGGGATTAAAGGTGTGCGCCACCACCGCCCGGCTATGAGACCACTTTTGGCTGTGTGTTTACACTCTTGTCATGAGTTGTGAACTGCATATCTCTATCTATCTATCTATCTATCTCTATCTATCTATCTATCTCTATCTATCATCTATCTATCTATCTATCTATCTATCTATCTATCTATGTCTACCCTAATGTCTGGATTATCAAAGTTTCTGTAAGAAACTTTGGATTTCTAGATCTAAATCTTCCAAACAGATGTGTTAACTACAGAGATATTCAAACTTTGGGAGTCTGGTGCCATGCATTTTTCTTGTAATTATATTTAAACACAATTGAATTTGGATAATGTTTTCAGGAAGAAATCATTCATATTCCAGGTTTCCAGGCAACAATCATCCCAATTCCAGGTGTACAATAAAGCTTAAGGTGTGACTACATAGAAACCCCTTTGCAAATTACATGACCATGAATATGAAGATAGGTTCTGTAGCTTAAAGGCCTAGAATCTAGTGTGTGTCTGACTTTGAGAGCATAGAGATCAGAAGGCCATAAAATAACACCTGACATCTTCCCTAAGGATGGTTTCAGTAGGTGGGAGCTGAAGATAAAAGTCTAGGGTGGGAGAGTCTGGGGTAATCTGAGGGATGTGGTTGAGGTTGGCTCCACAGATAGCCAAAGGTCACCAGGTCATTAATAATATTCACTCCCAGTTTTCTGGGTGGAATACAGGTATTTTATCTCCTCCACCAAGGGGACAGAGAAACCCTGAATGTTTAAGATTCCTGGTTTCCCTAGTGCGTTGTGAGTGCTAGACCTGTGTGTCATCAACAAAAAATAATACTGAAGAGTTATGCTGCTGGTGTACTCCTTTACTTCAATACATTCTGTTCTTATTTCATGGTTGCTCTGGATAACCTCATGTCAATTTGACCCATGGTAAAGGAGGGAGCAGCAATTGATAAATGACTGCATAAGATCTATGTGTAAGGCAATTTCTTAGTAAATGATTGATGGCAGAGGCCCCGACCACTGTGGGTGATGCCATTCCTAGGCTGGTGGTCCTGAGCTCTATAAGAGAGTAGGCAGAGCAAGCCATGTGGAACAAAGCAGTAAGTAACACCTGCCATGGCCACTGTATTAACTCCCGATTCCAGGTTCCTGTCCTGTTTGAGTTCCTGCCCTGACTACTTTCAATGAAGGACTAGGATGGGAAAGTGTGAGCCAAATAAAACTTTTCTTTCCCCACTTGCTTTTCATCATGTGTTTCACTGTGGCAGTAGGAACCCAAACCAAGGCAATAGTACACTGATTACAAAAGTATTCTGAAATGAGCATGTCATGTTGTGATTCTGTGCATTTTGTTTTGAGTTCTCCAAAGAAATGTATTCATTGATGGAGTCACTTCAACTAGGACTGTGCAAGGGCAGTTGATTAAGTATGAAAAGTGATTAAATCTCATGGGGATGCATTTCTTCATCATATAAAGTGTGGATGAACATGAACTTCAGCACAAACTCAAGAAACTTCTACTGATGAACTCTTTAAGATTTTAAGAATCACGATAAACTAAAGAAGAAAAGGCAGAGGCACGCAGAGCTTGAAGGCCTGAACTATATAATGAGATTGTCCCAAATTCTTCCTCACAAATAAATGGTATGGATTTCACACATTATATTTCCAGAAAGTGTGAAGAGGAAACAATTTTAAATTTATTTTATGAAGCTACCATTTCCCCTATACAATAGCCAGACAGTGTTATAAAGAGAAGATGACAGGTATTTCAAGGTGAATTTAACACAAAATCCCTTCACAAATAATATCCAGCAACATTTAATGGACAAGATAATATAAAATAATCAAGTGAGCCTTACATCAAAAGTACAAGTCTGTTTTAACACTTGAAGATGTTGATTCTTTTCTTCTCATCATATCTGCACCTGAAAGGGAAAACAGACATAACAAATGCAGAAACTCCAGTTATGTCAAGTCAACAGCCAACATCACCCACAATGATTGAAAACTCAATGGTTTCCCTATAAGACCAAGCACACTGTTGTAAGTGAAAGAGTAGTCACAGAGCTATAATTCTGAATGGAAAACCTGGACATAGATACCCCATAATATGTTTCTGACAAAGGGACATAAGAATATATTCATCACAGAACAATTGATTTTAAAATGTGATGATGGAAAATAAGGTACACACATAAAACTGTGAATCTTTCCAATCATCTTGCACATGTAGTTAAAATAGATCAAATGCAAATGGGTTCATTGACACAGTCTCAGAGCCATCAAAAAGTTGATTCATAGAACATAAACACTGGTGAATTAAACTTTTCTAAAACATTCTGTGTACAAATAATATTGAGGGAATATAAAAACAAGGTTCAGCCTTGGAGAACATATTTTCATAACATATGTACAAGAAAGAACACAAATATAGGATGTTCAAAAATACAACCATATAAACAGAAAACTCACTGAAGAAAGGAAATGAAATAATGAACAAAAGAATATTTTTATCCAAGGTGCCTTCAGCAGGTGCCAGAAATCTTGTTTTAGAATGAGTTCCCCAACAATTTCTCCCACTGTCCACAATGATTATGTAGCAGTTTTTGTTAAGTAAAAGAGGAGTGGGAGCTATATAACTATCTAATAGGGGCTCAAGAGTCAGATTATATGTTTTCACGTATGTATGTTACTATTTCATGTCTGCAGTTGTGCTGGTCAGTCTCAGATATCCATTCCAGTTCTGTAGCTCAGTATAGTACATTATCCAGGCTGTGACATGTTCATTCATCTCATGTTTTTGAGAATTTTTCCTTCCCTATGAGAAAAGAGGAAAACTTTTTTTTGCAATCATTTTTTTCTCATTTTTTTATTCAAGATTTCCATCTCCTTCCCCTTCCCTCCACTCCCTTCCACCCATACCCCCACTCCACCCCTCTCCAAAGACAAGGAGCCATCAGGGTTCCCTTCACTATGTTAAGTCCAAGGTCCTCCCAGCTCCCCCTAAGTCCAGGAAGGTGAGCAACCAAACTGACAAGGCTCACAGTGAGCCCATCCATGTTGTAGAGTTCATGTTCATTGCCATTGTCCTTGGTTTCTCAGTCCTCCTCCACCGTCAGCCACATTCAGGGAGTCCGGTTTGGTCCCCTGTTCCATCAGTCCCATTCCGACTGGACTTGGTGGTCTCCCATTAGATCTGTACCACCGTCTCAATGGGTAAAAGCACTCCTCGTGGTCCTGGCTTCCTTGCTCATGATCTCCCTCCTTTTGTTCCTCATCAGGACCTTGAGAGCTCAGTCTGGTGCTCCTATGTGGGGCTCTGTCATTTTCTCCATCCAATGCCAGGTGAAGGTTCTATGGTGATATGCAAGATATTCATGAGTATGACAATAGGATCTGGACATTTCTGGCACCCTCTCCTCAGCTGCCCTAGGAAGTAGCTGGGGTCGTCTTCCTGGACACCTGGGAACCCCTCTAGAGTCAAGTCTCTGCCAACCCTAGAATGGCTCCCTTAACTAAGATATATAATTCCTTGTTCCCATATCCACCCTTCCTATACCCCAACCATCCTATTCCCCCAAGCTCTTCCCATCCTCCACTTCACCCTTTTCTCTCCCCATCCCCCAATCCCCCCATCCCACCCCACCCCCATGTTCCCATTTTTTGTCCGGCAATCTTGTCTACTTCCAGTATCCAGGAGGATAACTATATGTTTTTCTTTGGGTTCACCTTCTTATATAGCTTCTCTAGGATTTTTTACGAATTATAGGCTCGATGTCCTTTATTTATGGCTAGAAACCAATTATGAGTGAGTACATCCAATGTTCCTCTTTTTGGGCCTGGGTTACCTCGCTCAGGATGGTGTTTTCTATTTCCATCCATTTGCATGCAAAATTCAAGATGTCATTGTTTTTTACCGCTGAGTAGTAATCTAATATGTATATATTCCACACTTTCTTCATCCATTCTCCCACTGAAGGGCATCTAGGTTGTTTCCAGGATCTGGCTATTACAAATAATGCTGCTATAAACATAGTTGAACAAATGCTTTGGTAATATGATTGGGCATCTCTTCGGTAAATTCCCAATAGTAGGATTGCTGGGTCCTGGGGTAGGTTGATCCCAAATTTCCTGAGAAACCTCCACACTGCTTTCCAAAGTGGTTGCACAAGTTTGCATTCCCACCAGCAATGGATGAGTGTACCCCTTACTCCACATCCTCTCCAGCAAAGGCTATCATTGGTGTTTTTGATTTTAGCCATTCTGACAGGTGTAAGATGGTATCTCAAAGTTGTTTTGATTTGCATTTCCCTGATTGCTAAGGAGGTTGAGCATGACCTTAAGTGCCTTTTGGCCATTCGGACTTCTTCTGTTGAGAATTCTCTGTTCAGTTCAGTGCCCCATTTTTTTAATTGGGTTCATTAGCATTTTAAAGTCTAGTCTCTTGAGTTCCTTATATATTTTGGACATCAGGCCTTTGTCTGTTGCGGGGTTGGTGAAGATCTTTTCCCAGTCAGTAGGCTGCCTTTTTGTCTTAGTGACAGTGTCCTTTGCTTTACAGAAGCTGCTTAGCTTCAGGAGGTCCCATTTATTCAATGTTGCCCTTAATGTCTGTGCTGCTGGGGCTATACGTAGGAAGCGGTCTCCTGTGCCCAAATGTTGTAGAGTACTTCCCACTTTCTCCTCTAACAGGTTCAGTGTGTTCAGATTGATATTGAGGTCTTTAATCCATTTGGACTTGAGTTTTGTGCATGGTGATAGACACGGATCTACTTTCATTCTTCTACAGGTTGACATCCAGTTATGCCAGAACCATTTGTTGAAGATGCTTTCTTTCTTCCATTGTGTGCTTTTAGCTCCTTTATCAAAAATCAGGTGTTCATAGGTTTGTGGGTTAAAATCCGGGTCTTCTATTTGATTCCATTGGTCGACTTCTCTATTTTTATTGCAATACCAAGCTGTATTACCGTATTGAAATGGTATTACAGTATTGAAATACCATTTCAATACTGTAGCTCTGTAATAGAGTTTGAAGTCAGGGATGGTAATGCCTCCAGAAGTTCCTTTATTGTATAAGATTGTTTTGGCTATCCTGGGTTTCTTGTTCTTCCATATAAAGTTGATTATTGTCCTCTCAAGATCTGTGAAGAATTTTGATGGGATCTTTAAGGGGATTGCATTAAATCTATAGATTGCCTTTGGTAGTATTGCCATTTTTACTATGTTGATCCTCCCAATCCAAGAGCAAGGGAGATCCTTCCATTTTCTGGTGTCCTCTTCAATTTCTTTCTTCAAAGACTTAAAGTTCTTGTCAAATAGGTCTTTCACTTCCTTGGTTAGAGTTACCCCAAGATATTTTATGCTATTTGTGGCTATCGTGAATGGTGACGCTTCTCTGATTTCTTTCTCTGCTTCCTTATCCTTTGTATATAGGAGGGCAACTGATTTTTTGGAGTTGATCTTGTATCCTGCCACGCTACTAAAGGAGTTTATCAGCTGTAGGAGTTCTTTGGTGGAGTTTTTCTGGTCGCTTATGTACACTATCATATCATCAGCAAATAATAAAATTAGTAACCACCTGCATCTTATCGGATCACCATGGATTAAAATTAGAATTCAACAACAATGCTACCCCAAGAAAGCCTACAAACTCATGGAAACTGAACAGTCAACTACTGAACCACACCTGGGTCAAGGAAGAAATAAAGAAATTAAAGTCTTTCTTGAATTTAACGAAAATAAAGACACAACATACTCAAACTTATGGGACACTATGAAAGCAGTGCTAAGAGGAAAATTCATAGCACTAAGTGCCCACTTAAAAAAAACGGAGAAAGCACACATTGGAGACTTAAGAGCACACCTGAAAACTTTAGAAAAGAAAGAAGCACACTCACCTAGGAGGAGTAGAAGACTGGAAATTATCAAACTGAGGGCAGAAATCAACAAAATAGAAACACAGAAAACAATCCAAAGAATCAATGAAACAAAAAGCTGGTTCTTGGAGAAAATCAACAAGATTGACAAACCCCTAGCCAAACTAATCAAACGGCAGAGAGAGAACACACAAATTAATAAGATCAGAAATGAAAAAGGGGACATAACCACAGACACAGAGGAAATTCAGAGAATCATTAGATCTTACTACAAAAGCCTGTATGCCACAAAATTGGAAAATGTAAAAGAAATGGACACTTTTTTAGACAAGTACCATATACCAAAGTTAAACCAGGACCAGGTAAATGCTCTAAATAGTCCTGTTAGTCACGAAGAATTAGAAACTGTTATCAGAAACCTCCCTACCAAAAAGAGCCCAGGACCTGATGGGTTCAATGCAGAATTCTACCAGAACATCCAGGAAGACCTAATACCTATACTCCTTAAGGTATTTCATAATATAGAAACAGAACAGTCATTGCCAAATTCCTTTTATGAAGCTACAATTACCCTGATACCTAAACCACACAAAGACTCAACCAAGAAAGAGAACTACAGGCCAATCTCACTTATAAACATCGATGCAAAAATTCTCAATAAAATACTGGCAAACAGAATCCAAGAACACATTAGAAAAATTATCCACTATGATCAAGTAGGGTTCATCCCAGAGATGCAGGGCTGGTTCAACATACGAAAATCTATCAATGTAATCCATCATATAAATAAACTGAAGGATAAAAACCATATAATCATCTCATTCGATGCAGAAAAAGCATTTGACAAAATTCAGCACCCCTTTATGATAAAGGTCTTGGAGAGATTAGGGATACAAGGGTCATTCCTAAATATAATAAAGGCTATTTACAGCAAGCCGACAGCTAACATCAAATTAAATGGAGAGAAACTCAAGGCCATCCCACTAAATTCAGGAATGCGACAAGGCTGTCCACTCTCTCCTTATCTCTTCAATATAGTACTTGAAGTTCTAGCAATAGCAATAAGACAAAACAAGGGGATCAAGGGGATTCGAATTGGAAAGAAAGAGGAAAACTTTTATAACATTCTTACACCACTGTAGTTTCAGGTACAAACTGTAGGTATGTTATTCAGTTATAATTGTGTGGTGTATTAAACTGAGCCTCTTGTGGCCTCTAAGTAAAACAACAGTTTAGTTGAATTCTCTCCTGTAGGACTGAACTGCAGCATACAGTTTGTATGAATGAGTCCCTCTAATGGCAGTGGATAGAACAGCAACTGTTCTTCCCTGCTGAAAGTGTTCAGTGTAGCAAAAATGCTGCCAGCAAAACTTAACTGTTCACTGTATCTATACTGCTAAAAAAGTTTTATCTTATTCCTTCCTTTCTTCCTTCATTTCTTTCTTTTTTCTTATTTATTTTTAAATCCTGACTGCAGGTTCCTTTCCCTCTCCTCCCAAACCCTACTGGCCCTTCCCCCATCCACTCCCCCTTTCTGTTTAGGAAATGATAGGCCTCCCATGGATATAAAAAAACAAAAAGCATGAAGTAATAAGCTGCAGCAGGACTAAGCATCTTCCATCCCAGCCTATTAAAACTGGGCAAGGCAGCAAGTATGAGGCATAGGGTCCAAAACAACAGCAAAAGTGTCAGAAATATTCCCTGCACCCAGTGTTAGGAGTCACATATGAACACCAAGCTACACAACTGTCACATGTATGCAGAGGGCCTAGGTCAACCCACAAGGCTCCCTATATGTCAGTGTCATCTCTAAGAGCGAATATGGGCCCAGGTTAGTTGATTCTGTAGGTTTTCTTGTGGTGTTCTTGACCCCTCTAGCTCCTACAATCCTTGTGTCCCCTTCAAAGGTATTCCCTGATCTCTGCCTAAATTGTTCATCTATTTCCATCAGTTGGTGGATGAAGTCTTCCTGATGACAATTGAGATAAGGAAGAAACTATGAGTAGAGCAGAATACCATTAGGCATCATTGAATTGACATATCTTTGTCAGTCCTGTTTGATTCTGTCCTAGGTCCATGGACTATCTATCCACTGGGTCCTGGAGCTCCAGGGAGTGTCACATGTGGGCTCACTCTCATGACATGAGTCTCAGGCTGGAGTGGGTCATTGGTTGTGCACTCCACAAATTCTGCACTATATTTACCCCAGCACATTCTGTGTTCACATTTCACAGGAAAAACTACTGGTTGAAAGATATATGGCTGAGTAGGTGCCCCACTCCCTCTACTGAAAGACTTGTCTGGTTACAGGAGATGGCCAGTTCAGGCTGCATATCTTTTATTAAAGGAGTCTTAGTTGGTGTCATCCTGGTAGATTTCTGGGAGTTTCCCTTGCACCAGGTTTCTGCCTCATCCTCAAACGATCCCACTTTCCAATCATCTTTTTCAGAACTCTCCTCTTTATCCCCACCTGATCCTTTATGCTACTATCCTCACCTACTTACATCCATCTATTCTATTTTCCCTTCTCAGGGAGATCCAAGCATCTCCCTTGTGAGCCCTCCTTGTTACTTACCCGAGTCTAAGAATATCAGAGTTTTTTACAGTTAATATTCACTTATAAGTGAGTATAGACTGTGTTTGTATTTCTGGGTCTTGGATACCTCATTGAAGATGATATTTTTAGTTCTATCCATTTGCAAATTTCATGATGTCATAATTTTTAATGGATTAATACTCCATTGTGCATAGGTAACACAGTTTGTTTATTCATTATTCAGTTGCTGGACATCTAGGTTAGTTTTGGTTCTGACTATTACAAATAAAGCTGCTTGTAATAGCCAGAACCTGGATACAACCTAGATAACCCTCAATGGAAGAATGGATAAAGAAAGTGTGGCACATCTACACATTAGAATAATACTCAGTGGTAAAAATCAATGACATCTTGAATTTTGTATGCAAATGGATGGAAGTACAAAACACTATCCTGAGTGAGATAACCCAGACACAAAAATATGAATATGGTATGTACTCATTCATTAGTGGATTCTAGCCATAAACAAGGGACATTGAGCCTATAGTTCATGATCCTAGAGAAGCTAAGTAAAAAAGGTGAACCCAAAAAAAAATATATATAGATCCACCTGGAAATTGGAAGCACACAAGATTGTCTGGCAAAAGTTGCTAGCATGGGGGCAGGGGGTAGAGGAAGTGGAGAGGGGGAGGGAGAGGGGAGAAGGGGAGGGTTTGGGATAGCTTCGTGGAGTGGGATGGTTGAAATGGAGGAACAATGGATATGGGAGCAAGGAAGGAGATATCTTAATCGAGGGAGCCATTTTGGAGTTGGCAAGAAGTTTGGCTCTGGAGGGGTTCCCAGGAATCCACAGGAATGACCCCAGTTAGGACCCTGGGCAGTGGAAGAGAGTGTGCTTGAACTGGCATTGTCCCGTAGTTAGAGTGATGACAATCTTGAATATCACCATAGAACCTTCGTCCAGCGACAGATTGAAACAGTGACAGATACCCGCATTGGAGAACTTGACTGAGGTCCCAAGGTCCAGTTGAAGAGCGAAAGGAGGGAGAATAGTAGCAAGGAAGCCAGGACCACGAGGGGTTCACGCACTGAGACAGTGTACCTGAGCTAATGGGAGCTCACCAACTCCAGCTGGACTGGGAATGAATGAGCATGGGATCAAACTGGGTCCTCCGAATGTGACTGACAGTTGGGGCAGACTGAGGGGCCAATGAAAACGGCTCTGGGATTTGTCTCTACTACATGTACTGGCTTTTTGGTATCCTATTATCTTTGGATGCACACCTTCCAAAACCTGGATGAAGAGGGGAGGGCCTTGGACTTCCCACAGGGCAGGGGGCCTTGCCCACTCATGGTACTGGAGAGGGTGGGGAGAGGGGGAGGGGAGAGCGAGAGGAAAGTGGGAGGAGGGGAGGAAGTGGGAATTTTGATTAGTACTATTTTTAAAGTAATAAAAAGAGAAAAAAGAAGTAGAGGGGATATGGGAACAATTGAGAGAGCGGAAAAAATGGTCAAAATATAATGTATGAAAAACATGTTTCACCAGGTGATAGTAGTGGTGCCCCATGCTTTTAACCTTAGCAATTGGATGGCAGAGTCAGGAGGATCTCTGAGTTTGAGACCAGCCTGGCCTACAGAACGAGTTCTAGAACAGGCTCCAAAACCACACAGAGAAACCCTGTATTGAAAAACTGAAAATAAAAAATTTTAATTATAAAATATATGGTGGAGATGAACACAGTTCTCACAGAACTACAGTTAACTCCCACAAGAGCAGAGCTTCCTGTAGTATCTGGTAACCTCTCCTCACACATTCACACCACGATTCCATCTGCAATGCTGTCATACAGCCAGAAGACACCTAGGAGAACCAAGCAGATGCCAGCCCCATGCTCTTTTACCCGCAGACTAGTATAAGCTAAATAAGCTTCTTATCTTGCTTCCAGCTTGGGCTTTTTTTGTAATCTTGTGTGATGTGGGATGTCCCTCTGCATTCTGTGAATGTTTTAATACCATTGATTAATAAAGAAGCTGCTTCGGTCTATGGCAGGACAGAATATAGATAGACAAGGAATCCAAACAGAGATATAGGGAGAAAGAAGAAGTAGTTAGGAAAATACCAGTTGTTGCCAGAAGATTAAGATACCAGTGCCTTACCAGTAAGTCATGGGGCACATGGCAAAACACAGATTATTAGAAATGGGTTGCTTTATATGTAAGAGTTTATAAGGTAAGGAGCCTGAGCCAGTCAGGTGCAAGAAGGTGGCTTTTTCGGAAGGGGCCTTCATCCTGGAGAGTAGAATGTCATGCCTTCAAGTTGTCCCTGGCTTTCTCCAGCCCTCTCAGTTCTCTTAAGTGGGTCTTCCAGGGAAGGAATGGAAATCAGACATAGTAACAGTCTCTCAGGTCCCCTCGCAAGAAAAAAGTCAGGGTCTATTCTCCCATAGTAAACAAAAGGTAAGGAAGAAAACCCACACCATGAATACCCTGGTTGGTGGGAATGGGGCTCAGTGGTGGCTCACTTGCCTGGCACATAGTGCTCCTACTGCAGCAGCTCCATCAGAGGAGGCTCTCCTCCTGGGCTGTGGTCTGTTCCAGTGCATGCTGGAAATGTTCAAACCTAGAGGAGGAAGGCAGCTGAGACACCAACCTGGTAGGGATCTGCCATGTCAGCATTTGAACCCTCACCAGCTCTATTCATCTGGACAACCCAGAATTACCTGTCAGCATTACCTTTCAGCTGAACACATTACTTATTTCCTCAAGGGAAAGGGTTAGAGAGACCTGGGTTGGATTTCCATCTCAACTTTTGAAAAATGGTAGAAGGTAACTGGAAAATATACACTGGGCTGAACTAAAAAAGCTAGCATATTCTCCAACAGTCTAAAAACATTATTTTGGAGAAATATCAATGTCCAAGTCACAGTTCAGGGAAGATATTCATGGCCTTGATTACAGGAGAATGTAAACATCGTGAAAAATCTCTATGCCTGCCATCTAGTGGAGCCTACATGACACTGCAGAGAAGGCTCTGATAATCTTACAGCTCAGACCCTGAGTTGGGTTAATTTGTCATCTTCTAATCTGTTTATGGCTAGAGTAAATCTTCTCACAGTAAACTGATGAACCCTACAGAGGGACTATAATCAGTAGGAGTGTGCTGCATTCAAATCTGCTGAAGAGTAGAAACTTATCTCTAAAAGTGATTTTCCTAAAAAGAAATAAATTGCTGGAGGACACACTAACCTTCACAATTGAACCTCCTCCTTTTAGGTTTGGAGATTCCATGACAATATTTGTGGGGAGACCTAACCTAAGGGATAAGATACTCAGACAATACTAGAGAAAGCAGAACACAAGAAGGGGACACAATACCCATAAGACTAAAGATAAGCATAATGTTTTCTGGGCAGAAGTTCCTGATTAGCCAGATTGATATTCTGAGGTATTCTTTCCCTGCTGTGGCTCTGAGCCTTGACAAATGAGCAGAACCCCAAAGAAGATAGAGATTCATGTACGGGGATTCACTAGACTCCACCTGCTTCTGTCAGCAGGGGCTCCAACCTCATCTGGGACACAGTGAAGTGATGCTGCAGCTTTACTGCCAAGTCTGTTTGCTGGGTAATCAGCTCCTTCTGCTTCAGTGGGGACTGAAGATATTCCTCCAGTCTTTGATGTTCTTATTCATTAGAAGATTGTATTCTTAGGGCAGGGTTGTATGCATGTGTGTATGTGTGTGTGCGCGCACACACAAAAACACAAGCACTCCTGAACACACACAAGTACATGGATGCACACATACAAGCATACTGCATTGCATCCACATGTTTAGTTTCTAGCTAACATTAATGTAAGAAGAGATTAAGTGCGATACTATAGAGAAGTGAGTTAACTTTCATTAGCCCATGCCTCTCTACCCATATTCCAACCCACTGGCAGGAAAACACAAGATGCTCTGAGCACAGGGATGTGGTGATATAGTGAGGATTGTGTACTTTTGCTCTGTTTTGATATTTTTATTTTATTTCTACTTTATATGTGCAGGTGTTTTGCCTGCCTATGTGTCTGTGTACCACATGTATGCCTGGTAACTTGGGAGAAGAACTCAGTGGGCAGATCAATGTAGTGCTTGCCTTGTAAACCCAGTACACAAAATGTTTCCATGACCAGTTATCCAAGCTTGCATAGCAAGTTTTCCAGTCTGTGCATTTAAGTCTTTATTTCCCAGCACAGGACCACTGTATGATGGTGGACCAGCCCCTTACTCTCATTTAATGCTTCCCACTGGTTCCAAGAAGGGCAGCTTCCTCCAAAAGGAGCTCTCTAAATTACAATGTACCTCAATTTAGGCTCAATGAACTTAAAG
Organism: Arvicola amphibius; assembly: GCF_903992535.2. Lineage (NCBI taxonomy): Eukaryota > Metazoa > Chordata > Mammalia > Rodentia > Cricetidae > Arvicola > Arvicola amphibius. Next base: position 119,771,143 of record NC_052058.2, on the reverse strand, counting down.
TCTCTACAAACAGGAGTCAAATAAACCTTTCTTTCAAGTATAATCATTTTCTCAGGGATTTCTCTAAGTAACAGAAGGCCAAATAACTCATAGCCAAATGATTTCATATACTACTTTATGCTTTAAAATGTTGCATGAAAGGGCTTGACCACATTGTATGTTGAAGGAGGGAGCTGCTTGTTGGTTCCGGGTCACCAGGCTAGCGTAGACCTGAAATAATCACACATAAACTGAATTCATTAAATCACTGCTTGTCCCATTAGCTCTAGCTTCTTGTTGGCTAACTATTACATATTAATTAACCCATTTCTGTTAATCCGTGTATCTCCACAAGGCTGTGGCTTACCCAATAAAATTCCCAGTGTCTGTCTCTGGCGGTTCCATGGCTTCTCTTACACTCAGGCTTTTTGGCCCAGCGTTCAGTTCCATCTTCGCTGCCTACCTAAGTTCTGCTCTGCTAATAGTCCAAAGCAGTTTCTTTATTCATTAATGATAATCACAACATACAGTGAAAATTCCACATCAATTGTACGTTTTTATCAATCAATGATGGACATTTGGATAGTTTCTGGTTTGGGAACACTCTAAGGATGCTGGTATAATCCTAGTGTCCCTTAGATTGTCTGTGGACACTTACTTCTCATTCTGGGATCACTGCATCACCTAGGGACTGCAGTTCAACTTTTTGAAAAATTATATATAGTTTCTCACAGGTCTATACCATTTAACACCACTATCAATATCTGAGGGTCCTCATTTCTCCCAACCTTTTATCAGGCCAATTTTAACTCAGTATTAAGAAGTTTGGAATAAAAGCAGTTTCTGAGTGTTGCAGACACAGCATGGAGTGAGTACTGTAGACTGTGATGAACCTAAGAGGGTTTCACTAAGACAACCTGTTCTCACACAACAGCATGGCTATGGGACTTCTGCTGGGCCGAGATGCAGCCACAAGCACCTCAGTGGTTCAGAATTTCTCAGAGAATAAAATCCAGGACTGCCATGATTCAAGGACAGGTTCACCTGTGCCAAGGATAGACAAAGATTAAAGAAAAATGGCAACAGGCAATGAAAAGAAGAACAAAACAGGACACAGGGAAGTCATCAGTGGGCTGTCAGCATTCACCCAGAGCAGAGAAGGGCTCACACCCTCAGCCAGCCTTTCCTACCTCCCAGGCACCGTGATTTGCCTCAGCAGACTCTTTCTCACCTTCATGTACCACATTACTTTGGTTTTCTCTGAAGATTTCTCTGCAGATGAATATTTATGCCTCCACAAACATGTGGAAAGTATTTAGCTTACATCAGTTTTGTGGTGCTTTGTTCTAGTTAGCTGTGTGGACATGAAGAAATATGGGAACCTCTATGTGCTCCAGGACTAATGCAAATTGATACTAACCAGAACAGGCACCTTTCTTTCTCATTAACATTGGTCTCCATCATCCTTAGAGATGGCCCATCGTTCCATGAGTGAGTGAACACACATATAGAGGCTCAAACCCACAAAAATAGACATAAAAGCAACAACAGTAACTACACACAGACCACCACCACCACCACCACCACCACCACCACCACCACCACCACCACCACATACTTTTCCTGAACCCAGAAGGCAAGGGAGAGAACTAGAGTATTGCAGCACTTTTTCTGCTGCAAGGGTGAGGTAGTGGGTCCTCTGTGTGCTGTCTCCAAGGCTCTTAGACTCAGCCAGGCTACTCTGCCCTGGCCTGAACTTCTTTGCTCTTCCAAGGAAGTTTTTCATCTCAAAACCCAATAATCATACAGGTAAGTGACAACTGCTGCACAACTGAACTTGTGCACAAAAGACCAAGATCCAAGGGAAGAGGGCTGGACACGAAGCCTCCCAATAACTCCTAGTTGACACATCACAGTCTCCTAAGTAAACTTACCCAGGCTTCTCCACAGAGGACCTTGATAGAACCAGAGAATGAAAGTGACCCATGGTTATCACCCAACAACTTTTGATTATAACAGAGTGCAAGCAATATGAAAATAGCCCAGGTCACTCAGTAGGAACCTAGTGAGGTCACCCACAGTGCTTTTCTGAAAAGGGACACTCTATATAACTATGAAGGGGAGTCTGTACTATGACATAGTATGTCCGTGATAGAGTGAGTATCAAAATGTCAACAAAGAAATGTACTGCCAGGTTCTGTGTTGTGAAGCCAATGAGATAGATCAGACCTTTCATAAGAATTTACCTCTCTTTGGTGAAAGGGAAGAAGTCTACTTTTATTTTTAAAATAGCTCTGGTGTTTGATTTTTGTTATTACGAAACATATTAATTACAAAGTAGTCAAAATTTTATAAAAAATGAGAGCAATCACCAAGTCCTTTCTCTTTCTGACCAAATGAACCATTTAGAAATTAGATGAGATGGAAAAGACAGAAGGCTGTACCTCTGAGGAGAAAAGAGATCCTAAGAGCTCGGGCTAGCTAGGCAATTTGGTTAGAAAAGAAATTTTCTATTCTACCAAGCAAATAAACCACAGGCCCGTGAGCTTACTCACTCAAAGCTCTGTGATACTCCCTTAATGGCTCCCAGCATAGCACCCTTCCTACCGTACTGACATGTAGGTGTGCTGTATGGGATTTACCCATCTCCCTCAATGGACTGCAACTTCTTCTAGAGCGGGATGGTTTGTTTGCCAATCATGTTGTGTCTTCCAAGAGGTTAAGTTCACAGAAAGACTTGTGAAGAATCATAGAAATTAACTATTAGATGGAATGTAGGTTGTCAGCTGGGTAAGTGAGTGGATGGTTACACGACTGTGAATATATGTATGTGCATGGTTAAGTAGTCAGGCAGCTTGCTCCTGCTGCCTCAGCCTACCTGCTGCTGCTTTGTCCAGAGGGCATAGATCCTCTCCTGGGCCTCCTCAGAGAGCATCTTGACCTTCTCACAGGACTCTTACAAAATAATTGCTCCTCCTGAAGCTTTCTGCTGTCCTCTTTTAACATGCCCACTTTTTCCTTCAACTGTATCCACTCAGAAGCTGGCTCTGGAGGGTACTTAACCATCACAAAAATGATGAGCGTCAGTCAACCTCCACCTGCCGCTCCTACCTACTACAACACTATTCCTGCATGGTCCTATGTCCTCTGATAACACCAGGTAGATCCCAAATTAGCCATGCAAGCGTCCCTCAGGTGCAGGCCAAAGTCAGAGAACAATCAAATTCCAGAAAACATCAAACTACTTCTGAAGACCCTGACACCAAAATGGATCCATATACCTCTGAAAACAACCTTTGCTCCAAACACACACACAGCTAAGTGCTTCACTGCTGATGGTATTGGGAGATCATCATTAGGTATAGGGAAGACATGCTCTGAGGGTGGACAGAGGACACAACAGGAATACATTCCTTTTATGTGTCCCACAGAAACAAGATCTGTAAGCCCTTGCCAGATTCCCAGAAACCATTTCTAGTGCAAGCCATGTTTTCTATCTAAAAGCTCTGGAGGCCGACATTACAAGGTTGGGAGGGACTCTCAGACTCCTTGCACTTAGTTAAAATCAGTATTTGAGGCACAAATACAAGAGTATAAGACAGGCTTCATACTCAGACATAAACAGGCTAGAATCACAGCTATTACTTAAGTTCAAAGGCAATGGTCAGATGCTGTCCTTCCCAAGTTCTGGGGTCCCATTCATTCAGACACTAACTGATATGAGTTGGTCTTCTCAGTCATCTCCTTTCCTTGGGGAATTTCGTCAGATCTGACATCTCCTTCTGATGATTTATTTTCAGCTTCTCAAGCTCAGAATTCAATCTATGGTAGGGCATGTACCTAGGAGCAAAGAATTCTATGAACACAGTACTCCGGGATCACACAAATTAAGGCTGAGTCTTGGATGACTGCAGTGCACTAGATGTCCCATCCTGAATTCTATGTACCAGGATTCCTGACCTACTGGCTACCCTCCCCCAGGGACACAAAGGCAAGGTGTCAAGAGGGAGAAAGACAGGGCTACATGAGCTCTCTCAGTAGGCCTGGAGGGACAGACCAGATCTCTAAGAAGATCCCAGGAGTCTGTGCTACAGCTCTGGGCCCACCTGAAACCTATGATGACATTGTTTCTGTGTTCAGAACAGGAATTGTTTATTCTGTGTACCTATTATTCCAAGGATTCTCAGAATTCATGATCAAAGTTTCCATGGAGGAGACAGTACATCAGGATGGCTTTATAATCTCCCCCAGTGAATTCCAGTGAGACACCAAGGTGAGCACAAAAGATGAATGCAGTAATGCTCTGAGTGGGACTCTCTGGCCTTAGCACTTGTATCACCTGATAACTCTGAGGCAGGCAAATCCACAAGGGCAGTTGGTATTTCCACAACACTGGTGATTTCACAGAAGATGCCAAGGGCTCTCCTGGGTTCAATAGAATGTCCACACAAGAAGCATTTAAGATCATAACCTATCTGATAGCTAGTTCTTCCCTAAATCACAAAAAGCCAACCTGCTCTTTCCAGGAGTCTTCCCTGTGACACAGGGGAAGCCCTTCAACACCTTTTCCATTCCATCCAGAGATTTCCATGATTCATTAGAATCCAGTTCATTCTAACTCACTAGTTCATCCTGTGTGGAATTCAAGACTTACTTTCCAAACACTACCCAAGTATAGCTTTCCCATCCTTAAGGTGGCTAATCAATAAGATGAGAAATAAAGTGTTCTAAAAATTAGTTAAGGATGATGGGGAAGGAAGATCAGTAATGTGAAGTGAACAAGGATATCAGGGAAGATCCACGAGGATGAAACCATGTATGGGGTGATGGGGGGTGTCAGATCAATGTAGGTCTCCTTTCAGAACAATGATAAGTCACATAGGTAATGATGAAAAATTTGTCAAAAGTTTCAGCAGAAGCCAGGTGGTGGTGGGGCATGCCTTTAATCCCAGCACTTGGGAGGCAGAGGCAGGCGGATCTCTGTGAGTTCACGGCCAGCCTGGTCTACAAGAGCTAGTTCTGGGATAGGTCTTGGTGTTACTGTCAGGACCCCCTATTTCAGTCCAAAGTAGGCTCCCCAGCTGCCACTCCATAGTCCATGAGGTTCCACTACTGCAGGTCATTTGTCTCTGTTGTTCTCCTCATTGACCATATGATCCCTCCTTTCTCTCTTCAGCTCAACTCCAGGAGCTCATCCCAGTGCTTGACTGTGGGTCACTTCATCCGCTTTCATCAGTGTCTGGATATAGGTTCTATGATGACAATTAGAGTAGTCACAATCTGATTTAAAGGGCAATGGCCTTCAAACACACTTTCCACTATTGCTAGGAGTCTTAGCTGGTGTGATTTTTGTGGTTTCCTGAGAATTTCTCTAGCACCAGTATTATCTCTCCCCCCATAATGGATCCATCTATCAAGATATCTCTTTCATTGCTCTAACTTTTCACCCCTCCCCCAACTCAGTCTTCTTGATCCCTCATGTTCCTATCCCCCATTTACTCCTTTCTACTGCTTCCCTGTTTACAGAGAAGATCTTAACTACTTTCCTTCCTGGGTCACTCCATGTATGTCCCTCTTTGAGCCCCCTTTTTAAACCTATCTTCTCTGGGGTTGTGGTTTGTAGCTTGGTTAACCTTTGCTTTACATCTAATAACCACTTATGAGTGAGTACATACTGTGTCTCTCTGTTTCAGGGTTACCTGCTGTACAATTCCCCTCTGTATTCTGTGAATGCCATTGGTTAATAAACTGCTTTTTACCTATCACAAGGAAGAATAGAATAAGGCAGGAATTCCAAGCAGAGATACAGAAGAAAGTAGACAGAGTCACTGAAAGGCCATATAGTCATCAGAGGAGACAGGTGCTGGAAACATGCTGAGAGGCCATGACCTCATGGTAAAGCACAGATTAATAGCAATGGGTTAATTTAAGATATAAGAGCTATCTAGAAATATGCATAAGCTAATAGGCTAAGCAGTGTTGTAATTAATATAATTTTTGAGTGATTATTTGGGTCTGTGTGGCCAGGAAATGAGCAAGCAGTCTTTGCCAACAGTTACCTCATTCAGGATGTTTTTTGTTCTAGTTCCATCCATTTCCTTGCAAATTAGATATCATTTTTTTTACTGCTGAATAATATTTCATTGTTTAAATGTTATACATTTTCCTTTTCCATTCTCTGGTTGAGGGGCATCCAGGTTGTTCCAGGTTCTGGCTATTATGAATAATGCTGCCTATGAACATAGTTGAACAAATGTCCTTGTGGTATGGTTGCACATCCTTTAGGTATATTCCCAACAGTGGTATTACTACGTGTTGAGGTTGATTTATTCCCAGTTTTCTGAGAAACCACCATACTGATTTCCAAAGTGGCTGTACAACTTAGCACACCCACCAGCAATTGGATGAATGTTCCCTTTATTCCACATCCTTTCTAGCATAAGCTGTCATTAGTGTTCTTGATCTTAATCATTCTGACAGATGTTAGATGGCATGTCAGAGTCATTTTTGCTTGCATTTCCCTGATGGCTATGGATGTTGAGCAATTCTTTAAATGTCTTTTGGAAATTGAAATTTGTTCTGTTGAGAATTTTCTGTTTAGATATGCACCTCATTTTTAAATGGATTCTTTGATATTTTGGTGATATTTTGGAGAGCAACCAAACAGAAAGTTCTTATTTTCTTCCTTTTGTATATTGAAATAACAGAAATGGACCAAATATCTTGTCCAATACACTTACATACATATAATCATTCAGAGGAAACATGGGTTTATAAGATAGAATTTGTATGATGTAGAAGAAATATTCATAATGCAAAACTTTCATTGTAAAAACTTTCAAAACTTAGCCACCTTCTCATCCAGATACATAATTTAAATGTTTTCTATGCATCTTGCATAACTTTGCAAGTAAGTTAATATTGCACATTAGTAAAGATGTGCTTACAAAATATAACTTACTCATCCAATGTGAATCATGTCTCACAAACTACATTTCAATTATTAATTACTAGATGGAAATGGCATGTCTTCCAAACTTTTGCATACCCAATTTCAAAAATTTCTAACATGCTTCCATAGTGACATCAGACTTAAAGATGTGATAGTAAGTGTGTGTTTTTCACTACAATTTCTGTCTTAGAAAAGAACAGTGTTTCATTTTTCTTCTACCATGTAAGTATATTATATATCCATTGTGGTATCTATTTCTCTACAGAGTGATAATCCACATAGACAATCCTTCTTGTTCATGAATTGTACATCCTAAAATGAGAGTAAAGCATCTTGGCACATAAGAGAATATCTTCATTTTTGGTTAAGTTTAAACATAAAATGTTTTTATCAGGAAATGAAAAAATTAAAAGCACACCATGGTAATGGATGTCTTCCAGTCACAATGAGACTGATGCACAAGTGAATTCACAGAGACTATGTCAGACTACAAAACCCTTACACAGGTCCAAGCTACATGAGGTTCCAGGACTGAGTATGTGGCAAATGGACATGGGTTCCCATCCCTAATGAAGTCAGTATCTGTAATTTATACCTACCAGAAATGGAAAACCTGATTCTTGTAATGGAGTGAATCTATGAATACAAAACCCCCATGTTTATGAGTAGATGGATAACATAAAATGAATTCAAGTTTTTAATGATATAACAGGGATAATTTTGTATTTTTTTCTTGTTTTCTTATTTGTTTTATGGTATTTTTGAGACAAACAGAAATAAAAAATAAAATATAAACTTGGATGCATAACAAAGAAGAGAGGATCTGGAATGAGTTGGGGGATGGGAAAGCATGATCAAAATATTTTGCATGAAACTTTGAAAACCAATACTATTGTAATTGTTAACAAAAATAATATGATTCTGAAGAAACAAATGTTTTAAACATTGAAAAATAAAACATATTTTACTGAGCTATGTAGTGAAGGGTAGAGTATTTGAACAAAAGGTATATGACTGTTGGTTTGTACTCCTTCTAATTTTGTATCCTATTCTAGGCTCAGCTACAATTACTTCTCAGTCTTACGGTGTTGTGATTTCTTTTACATAAAATGAGTGTGAAGAATACTTTTGTTATATTAAGATGCATCAGTAAAAACACTTTGCAATTATTCAGAAAATATTCTGGAACAACGGATGAACATATTTTAGAAATTTGTTATTAACAGTAACATTAAAATAAATGCATTTCAAGTCAATGTTGTATCTATTCTGTAATTATATTATGGAGTAAGTATTTCACAAATTTTAAGACAATCTTTAAAATTTAAGACATACTTTGCTTTAACTTTAAGCTCCTGCTGCCTCAGTGTCCAGGTTGCCTGGATTGCATATATAACACATTACTAAGATTGAGCTTGCTGAGAATTGCATGATTTACAAATCAACAAACTATCTTGCTTTCTCAGTTTTCACTTAACTAGGTACACCACAGTATCCTAAATCTCCCTTGGTAAATTCATATTAGACACTGACATTAGGCAGAGAAACATTAAATTTCTATATATTCAATGAATTTAACTATTGTCAAAAATGAACACTTATTTATTTAACTTGAAGCTCCATACTTAGTTCTTTTGACTTGAAGTTCTTAAAAATCAAAGCAAATTTTGCTAGGCATTTAGATTTTGCTCTTGATACCTTTCAGTTTTAAGAAATAGGACTTTACATAACCATCTTTAAAACACACTAAAAGACTAGGATATATATATATATATATATATATATATATATATATATATATATATATCTATTCAGTACAAAGACTGGGAACATGTATTTATATGTATATGTATTTCACATTTCACTTAGAATAGATACCATGGATGGCATGATGACTTTATGTACCAAGAAGTGCTTCTAAGTGTTCGCAATATTTTTTTCTCATTTTTAATTAAAAATTTCCATCTCCTCCCCTCCTCCTCCCCCTTCCCTCACCTCCCTTCCATCCATACCCCCACTCCCTCACTCTCCAAGCCAAAGAGCCATCAGGGTTCCCTTCACCTTGTTAAGTCCAAGGTCCAAGTTTGGTCCCCTGTTCCATCAGTCCCATTTCAACTGGACTTGGTAGTCTCCCTTTAGATCTGTCCCACCGTCTCAATGGGTAAACGCACTCCTCACGGTCCTGACTTCCTTGCTCATGATCTCCCTCCTTTTGCTCCTCATCAGGACCTTGGGAGCTCAATCTGGTGCTTCTATGTGGGGCTCTGTCATTTTCTCCATCCAATGTCAGGTGAAGGTTTTATGGTGATATGCAAGATATTCATGAGTATGGCAATAGGATCTGTACATTTCTGGCACCCTCTCCTCAGCTGCCCAAGGAACTAGATGGGGGCGTCTTCCTGGACACCTGGGAACTCCTCTAGAGTCAAGTCCCTGCAAATCCTAGAATGGCTCCCTTAATTAAGATATATAATTCCTTGTTCCCATATCCACCCTTCCTTTATCCTAACCATCCTATTCCCCCAAGCTCTTCCCATCCTCCACTTCACATTTTTCTCTCCCAATACTCCCTTTCCCCCATACCACCCCACCCCCAAGTTCCCATTTTTTGTCCGGCAATCTTGTCTACTTCCAATATCCAGGAGGATAACTACATGTTTTTCTTTGGATTCACCTTCTTATATTTCTTCTCTAGGATTTTTTTTTTTTACGAATTATAGGCTTGATGTCCTTCACTTATGGCTAGAAACCAATTATGAGTGAGTACATCCAATGTTCATCTTTTGGCCTGGGTTAACTCACTCAGGATGGTGTTTTCTATTTCCATCCATTTGCATGCAAAATTCAAGATGTCATTGTTTTTTTACCGCTGAGTAGTACTCTAAAATGTATATATTCCACACTTTCTTCATCCATTCTTCCACTGAAGGGCATCTAGGTTGTTTCCAGGTTCTGGCTATTACAAATAATGCTGCTATGAACATAGTTGAGCAAATGTTTTTGTAGTATGATTGGGCATCTCTTGGGTAGACTCCCAATAGTGGACTTGCTGGGTCCTGGGGTAGGTTGATCCTGAATTTCCTGAGAAACCTCCACACTGATTTCCAAAGCAGTTGCACAAGTTTGCATTCCCACCAGCAATGGATGAGTATACCCCTTACACCACAACCTCTCCAGCAAAGGCTATCATTGGTGTTTTTGATTTTAGCCAATCTGACAGGTGTAAGATGGTATCTCAATGTTGTTTTGATTTGCATTTCCGTGATTGCTAAGGAGGTTGAGCATGACCTTAAGTGTCTTTTGGCCATTAGAACTTCTTCTGTTGAGTTCAGTGCCCCATTTTTTAATTGGGTTAATTGGCATTTTAAAGTCTAGTCTCTTGAGTTCCTTATATATTTTGGAGATCAGACCTTGGTCTGTTGCAGGGTTGGGGAAGATCTTTTCCGAGTCAGTAGGCTGCCTTTTTGTCTTAGTGACAATGTCCTTTGCTTTACAGAAGCTGCTCAGCTTCAGGAGGTCTCATTTATTCAATGTTGTCCTTAATGTCTATGCTGCTGGGGTTATACATAGGAAGTGGTCTCCTGTGCCCAAATGTTGTAGAGTACTTCCCACTTTCTCCTCTAACAGGTTCAGTGTGTTCAGATTGATATTGAGGTCCTTAATCCATTTGGACTTGAGTTTTGTGCATGGTGATAGATATGGATCTACTTTCATTCTTCTACAGGTTGACATCCAGTTATGACAGCAACATTTGTTAAAGATGCACTCTTTCTTCCATTGTGTACTTTTGGCTCCTTTATCAAAAATCAGGTGTTCAAAAGTTTGTGGGTTAAGATCTGGGTCTTCGTTTAGATTCCATTGGTCGACTTCTCTATTTTTTTGCCAATACCAAGCTGTTTTCAATACTGTAGCTCTGTAATAGAGTTTGAAGTCAGGGATGGTAATGCCTCCAGAAGTTCCTTTATTGTATAAGATTGTTTTGGTTATCCTGGGTTTCTTGTTCTTCCATATTAAGTTGATTATTGTCCTCTCAAGATCTGTGAAGCATTTTGATGGGATCTTTAAGGGGATTGCATTAAATCTATAGATTGCCTTTGGTAGTATTGCCATTTTTACTATGTTGATCCTCCCAATCCAAGAGCAAGGGAGATCCTTCCATTTTCTGGTATCCTCTTCAATTTCTTTCTTCAAAGACTTAAAGTTCTTGTGAAATAGTTCTTTCACTTCCTTGGTTAGAGTTACTCAAAGGTATTTTATGCTATTTGTGCCTATCGTGAAAGGTGACGCTTCTCTGATTTCTTTCTCTGCTTCCTTTTCCTTTGTATATAGGAGGGCAACTGATTTTTTGTAGTTGATCTTGTATCCCGCAACGATACTAAAGGAGTTTATCAGCTGTAAGAGTTCTTTGGTGGAGTTTTTCGGGTCGCTTATGTACACTATCATATCATCTGCAAATAAAGAAAGTTTAACTTCTTTCTTTCCAATTCGAATTCCCTTGATCCTGTTGTGTTGTCTTATTGCTATTGCTAGAACTTCAAGCACTATATTGAAGAGATAAAAAGAGAGTGGACAGCCTTGTCGTGTTCCTGAATTTAGTGGGATGGCCTTGAGTTTCTCTCCGTTTAATTTGATGTTAGCTGTCGGCTTGCTGTAAATAGCCTTTATTATATTAAGAATGACCACTGTTTCCCTAATCCCTCCAAGACCTTTATCATAAAGGGGTGTTGAATTTTGTCAAATGCTTTTTCTGCATCTAATGAGATGATCATATGGTTTTATCCTTCAGTTTATTTATATGATGGATTAAATTGATAGATTTTCATATGATGAACCAGCCCTGCATCTCTGGGATGAAGCCTACTTGATCATAGTGGATAATTTTTCTAATGTGTTCTTGTATTCTGTTTGCCAGTATTTTATTGAGAATTTTTGCGTCAATGTTCATGAGTGTGATTGGCCTGTAATTCTCTTTCTTGGTTGAGTCTTTGTGTGGTTTAGGTATCAGGGTAATTGTAGCTTCATAAAAGGAATTTGGCAATGACTGTTCTGTTTCTATATTATGAAATACCTTAAGGAGTATAGGTATTAGGTCTTCTTGGTAGTTCTGGTAGAATTCTGCATTGAAACCATCTGGTCCTGGGCTTTCTTTGGTAGGGAGGTTTCTGATAACAGTTTCTAATTCTTTGCGACTAACAGGACTATTTAGATTGTTCACCTGGTCCTGGTTAACTTTGGTATATGGTACTTATCTAAAATAGTGTCCATTTATTTTACATTTTCCAATTTTGTGGCATACAGGCTTTAGTAGTAAGATCTAATGATTCTCTGAATTTCCTCTGTGTCTGTGGTTATGTCCCCTTTTTCATTTCTGATCTTATTGTGTGTTCTCTCTCTGCCATTTGATTAGTTTGGCTAGGAGTTTGTCAATCTTGTTGATTTTTTTCCATGAACCAGCTTTTTGTTTCATTGATTCTTTGGATTGTTTTCTGTGTTTCTATTTTGTTGATTTCTGCCCTCAGTTTGATAATTTTCAGTCTTCTACTCCTCCTAGGTGAGTCTGCTTCTTTCTTTTCTTTAGCTTTCAGGTGTGCTGTTAAGTCTCCAATGTGTGCTTTCTCCGTTTTTTTTTTTAAGTGGGCACTTAGTGCTATGCATATTCCTCTTAGCACTGCTTTCATAGTGTCCCATAAGTTTGAGTATGTTGTGTCTTTATTTTCATTAAATTCAAGGAAGACTTTAATTTCTTTCTTTATTTCTTCCTTGACCAAGTTGTGGTTCAGTAGTTGACTGTTCAGTTTCCAAGAGTTGGTAGGCTTTCTGGGGGTAGCATTGTTGTTGAATTCTAATTTTAATCCACGGTGATCGATAAGATGCAGGTTTTTATTAATATGTTGTTGTAACTGTGGAAGTTTGCTTTGTTACCGATCATGTGGTCAATTTTCGAAAAAGGTTCCATGAGCCGCAGAGAAGAAGGTATATTCTTTCATGTTTGGGTGGAATGTTCTATAGATGTCTGTTAAGTCCATTTGGTTCATTACCTCTATTAAGTCTCTTAATTCTGTTAGGTTTCTGTCAGATTGACCTGTCCATTGGTGAGAGAGGAGTGTTGAAGTTTCCCACTATCAGTGTGTTTGGCTTGATTGCTGCCTTTAGTTCTAGTAATGTTTCTTTTACATAAGTGGGTGCTTTTGTATTAGGGGCATAGATATTCAGGATTGAGACTTCATTCTATAAGATTTTTCCTGTAATGAGTATAAAGTGTCCCTTTCCATCTCTTCTGATTGATTTATTTTGAAGTCACCTGTGTTAGAAATTAGTATGGCCACACCCGCTTGTTTCTTAGGTCCATTTGCTTGATAAACCTTTTCCCAACCCTTTACTCTGAGTAGATGTCTGTCTTTATGGTTGAGGTGTGTTTCTTGTAAACAGCAGAATGTTGGATCCTGTTTTTGTATCCAATCTCTTAGCCTGTGCCTTTTTATAGGTGAATTGAGTCCATTGATATTAAGTGATATTAATGACCAATGGATGTTAACTCCGGTTGTCATTTTTTATTTGGTAGTAGAGATTGTGTGTTTCCTTTCTTTGAGATGTGCTGGTGAAGGGTCGCTAGATGTCTGAGTTATTTTGGGCAATGCTGGACTCCTTTGTTTGTGAATTTCCTTCTATTACTTTCTGTAAGGCTGGATTTGTGGCTACATATTGTTTAAATTTGTTTTTATCCTGGAATATTTTGTTTTCTCCATTTATAGTGAATGAAAGCTTGGCTGGGTATAGTAATCTGGGCTTGCATCCATGGTTTCTTTTTTTTGTTGTTGTTGTTTTTGGTTTTTCGAGACAGGGTTTCTCTGCAGCTTTTTTAGAACCTGTCCTGGAACTAGCTCTTGTAGACCAGGCTTGCCTCGAACTCACAGAGATCCACCTGCCTCTGCCTCCCGAGTTCTGGGATTAAAGGTGTGCGCCACCACCGCCTGGCACATCCATGGTTTCTGAGTTTCTGCAAAACATCTATCCAGGACCTTCTGGCTTTCATGGTTTCCATAGAGAAGTCAGGTGTTAGTCTGATAGGTTTACCTTTATATGTTACTTGACCTTTTTCCTTTGCAGCTCTTAATATTCTTTCTTTATTCTGTATGTTTTGTGTTTTGATTATAATATGGCGAGCGGATTTTTTTTTTGATCCAGTCTATTTGGTGTTCTGTAAACTTCTTGAACCTTAATAGGAATATCTTTCCTTAGGTTTGGAAAGTTTTCTTCTATAATTTTATTAAATATATTTTCTGGATCATTGAGCTGTAATTCTTTTCCTTCTTCTACGCCTATTATTCTTAGGTTTGGTCTTTTTATTGTGTTCCAGATTTCCTGAATGTTTTGTGATGAGAATTTGTTGGATTTGCTGTTTTCTTTGATCAGTGCGTTTATTTTCTCTATGGTATCTTCAGAATCTGAGATTCTTTCTTCTATCTCTTGTATTCTGTTGGTTATGCTTGTTTCTGTAGTCTCTGTTCATTTACATAGATTTTCCATATCCAGCTGGCCCTCGGGTTGTGTTTTCTTCCTTGCCTCCATTTCAGTTTTCAAGTCTTGCACTGTTTCCATTATCTGATTGATTGTTTTTTCTTGGTTTCCTAGGATATCATTGACGGATTTACTCAATTCTTCAAACTTTTTGTTATTCTTCTCGTTCATTTCCTTAAGGGAGTTTTTCACCTCCTGTTTAAGGGACTCTATTACTTTCATAAAGTCAATTTTTTCTACTTCTTCTTGATTAGTGTGTTCAAGTCCTCCTGTTATAAGTTTGCTGGGTTCTGGTGCTTTCATGTTGATTTTCAAATTGTTGGAGGAATTCTTGCATTGGCGCCTTCCCATTTCTTCCTGTGAATGATCCCCTTTGGGTCTTCTTTTAGAGTTCAATTCACCTCAATGAATTCAATTCACCCACCCAATGAATGGTGGATCTTCTGGTAGACAGTCAGGTTTCCTTGCTGGACAAGCGGCTCACTGACAAAGGGCCTACCTTGCTGCAGGCAGGCTATTGAAACAGGGGACCTCCCACCAGCCTGGGTGCACTCATTTCCAGGTCCCAGTGCCCAAACAGGCTGAGCTGTGGGATTTTGTGGCCCCAAAGACAGGAGGATGAAGCAGGGGGGGGAGGGTTCTGAGTGCAAGCTGGGAAGGTACAGGAAGAGAGAGGTGGTATCCGGGGAGAATAACCCCTGCAGGAAGAGCAGGAAGTGTGTGTGTGTGTCGGGGGGGGGGGGGGGGGGGGCGGGGGGGGGGGGGAGGGGGTTGGGGAATGTCGGTGGTCCCTCTCTGGGCAGCTGCCGCAGTTCAGGCACTCACTCACCCCAATGAATGATGGATCTTCTGGTAGACAGTCAGGTTTCCTTGCTGGCCAAGCAGCTATGTGACAAAGGGCCTACCTTGCTGCAGTCAGGCTATTGGAGCAGGGGACCTCCCACTGACCTGGGAACACTCAATTCCCTGTCCAGGCGCCCAAACAGGCTGGGCTGTGGGATTTTGTGGCCCCAAAGATGGGAGGATAAAGCGGGGGGCGGGGGGAAGGTTCTGGGTGCAAGCTCTCGCAATGTTTTTTATACATTATGAATTGCAAATGACATTTTAATTTTAGGTAAATTAAAATGTGAGTAACACAAAATCTAAATCTTAGTAATGTGTCATATATACAATCCAGGACACTGAGGCAGGAGGAGCTTAAAGTTAAAGCAGAATATGTCTTAATTTTTAAGATTGTCTTAAAATTTGGGAAAAACTTACTCCATAATATAATTACAAAATAGATAAAACACTGACATGAAATGCACTTATTTTAGTGTTACTGTTAAAAACAAATTTCAAAAATATGTTCATCTGTTATACCAGAATATTTTCTGAATAATTGCAAAGTGATTTAATTGATGCAACTTAATATAACAAAAGTATTCTTTACACACATTTTTTATGGAAAATAAATCACAACACAGTAAGACTGAGACTTAGTTTCCCTTGTTTGCTGAAATTGAAGCTTAGATCGAGATTCATTAGTGGAATGGACTCTTGATCACCCAGGGCAGTTATTTCCCAATCATTAAATAACAAGAAATACACGAGATGCAGGTGACCACGAAAGATTGCAAAGTGCAATGAAGATCTTGGAATGAAGGATGCTGGCAAAATGAGAACTATCTCCAAATATTGCATGATGTATGACAGTTTCTCTATTGAAGTATTTAATATTGGGATCTGTTCAATTATCACGATTAATGAAGAAATCTAAGTCTCCCAGATTTGTGCACCCTATGGACAATGCCACACGTATTATATTGTGGATTCATAGAAAGAAACGTCATCTTCCCTGGCTCGTATAATTGTTTATATTTTATGATAATTTTACTTTCATTCTAACCACTTAGATCATCTTCATTATTGAAATTGAAATTTTGAACTACCTACAGTAGTGGTGTGGAGTTCTCACCAATCTGGACATTCATTTCGCACTCATTGAATAAGAGGCAATAAACCAGATCCAGATGACCATGGAAAGAGGCAAAGTGTAGCTCAATTTTCTCAGAATGGGAAGATTATCTTTAATACTCTCATTGAATGTTTGTTCATCCTCAGGTCATTGTATGGACACTGGTTCATCCAGAGATAATATCTCATAGTTCTTAAATAACAGGAAATTTCTGAGATAAAGATGACCATAGAATCATGTAAAGGGAATCACACTGCAATGAAAGAAGACAGTTGGCAATAATCTGGCAAGTCTACAAACAAGGCACGCTGTGTCCTGTTTCTCTGTTGATGTCTTTCGTATTTGCATCTGCTCCATTATCAAAGTAAACAGAAGCCAAGTGTCTGCCAACTCTGTACAGTCTGTGGATGCTGCAACAAGGCAAATATTGATGAATCATTGATTGCAGCTTAATTCCCCCAATCTTGCATCATGATATATAGTAGAAGGATATTAATTTGACATTCATTCGAACTACTATGTATCACTTCCTTGCTGAATTTGAAGCATTTTCAGGATTCATTAGTGTAATGGAGGCTTGATCACCATGGTCAGTTATGACTCCATCATTAAATAACAAGACATACACCGGATGCAGGTGACCATCAAAGCATCAAAGTGCAATGAACTTCTTGGAAATGAAGGATGCTGGCAATATGAGACCTATCTCCAAATATTGCATGATGTATCACATTTTGTCCATTGAAGAATTTAATATTGGGTTCTGTTCAATTATCACGATTACTGAAGAAATCGAAGTCTCCCAGCTCCTCACATTTTGGATAACGACACAAGTATAATATTGTGGATTGATAGAAAAATATGTCAAATTCCCAGGCTCGCAGTATTATTTATATTTTAATGATAATTTTACTTTCATTCTTTCCACTTAGATCAACTTCATTACTGAAACTGAATCTTTGAAATACATTCATTAGTGGTGTGGAGTTTTCATCAATCTGGACATTGATTTCACACTCATTGAATAAGAGGCAATAAATCAGATCCAGATGACCATTGAAACAGGCAAAGTGTAGCTCAATTTCCTCGGAATGTGAAGATTATATTTGTGCTGTCATTGAATCTTTGTTCATAATCCATTCATTGTATGTACACTGCATCTTCCAGAGATAATATCTCATAGTTCTTAAGTATCAGGAAATTGCTGAGATAAAGATGACCATAGAAGCCTGCAAAGAGAATCACACTGCCATGAAAGAAGACAGTTGGCGATAATCTGGCAAGTCTACAAACAAGGCCGGCAGTATCCTGTTTCTCCATTGATGTCCTTCGTATTAGTATCTGCTCCATTATCAAGGTAAACAGAAGCAATCTGACTGCCAGAACTGTGCAGCCTGTGGATGTTGCAACAATGGAAATCTTGATGATTCATAGATTGCAACTTAATTCCCCCAATCTAGCATCACGATTTATACTAGAAGGATATTATCTGATATTCATTCGAACTACTATGTATCACTTCTTTACGGAAATTGAAGCATTTTCTGGATTCATTAGTGGAATGGACACTTTATCACACAGGGCAGGTATCTCCCTATCATTAAATAACAGGAAATACACCAGATGCAGGTGACCATGAAAGCACGCAAAGTGCAATGAAGTTCTTGCAAATGAAGGATGCCGGCAATGAGACCTATCTCCAAATATTGCATGATGTATCACAGTTTCTACATTGAAGTATTTAATATTGGGATCTGTTCAATTATCACGATTACTGAAGAAATCTAAATCTCCCATCACTGTGCACCCTGTGGATAATGCCACAAGGATTATATTGTAGATTCTTAGAAAGAGACATCGAATTCCCAGTCTTGCACTATTGTTTATATTTTAATGATAATTTTACTTTCATTCTAAGCACTTAGATGATCTTCATTACTGAAATTGAATCTTTGAACTATCTACATTAGTGGTCTGGAGATTTTATCAATCTGCACATTGATTTCACACTCATTGAATAAGAGGCAATAAACCAAATCCAGATGATCATGGAAACAGGCAAAGGGGACTCAATTTTCTCAGAATGGGAAAATTATCCTTAGTACTGACATTGAATCTTTGTTCATCCTGAAGAAATTGTTTGGACACTGGTTCATCAAGAGATAATATCTCATAGTGCTTAAATAATAGAAAATTACTGATATAAAGATGACCATAGAAGCTTGCAAAGAGAATCACACTGTAGTGAAAGAAGACAGTTGACAATATTCTGGCAAGTTTACAAACAAGGCAAGCTGTATCCTGTTTCTCCATTGGTGTCTTTCGTATTTGCATCTGCTCCATTATCAAGGTAAACAGCACCCAAGTGTCTGCCAGCACTGTGCAGCCTGTGGATGCTGCAACAATGGAAATGTTGATGATTCATAGATTGGATCTTAATTCCACCAATCTTGCATCACGATTTATAGTCGAAGGATATAAATTAGACATTTATTCGAACTACTATGTATCACGTCTTTTCTGAAATTGAAGCATTGATCTGGATTCATTAGTGGAATGGATGCTTGATCACCCAGGGCATTTATCTCTCGATCATTAAAGAACAGGCAATACACCAGATGCAGGTGACCATGGAGACATGCCAAGTGCAATGAAGTGCTTGGAAATGAAGGATGCCTGCAATATGCGACCTAACTCCAAATATTGCATGATGTATCACAGTTTCTTCATTGAAGTAGTTAGTATTGGGTTCTGTTCAATTATCACGATTACTGAAGAAATCGAAGTCTCCCAGCTCATCACGCTTTGGACAATGACACAAGTATAATATTGTGGATTGATAGAAAAATATGTCAAATTCCCAGGCTCACAGTATTGTTTATATTTTAATGATAATTTTACTTTCATTCTTTCCACTTAGATCAACTTCATTACTGAAATTGAATCTTTGAAATACATTCATTAGTGGTGTGGAGTTTTCATCAATCTGGACATTGATTAAACACTCATTGAATAAGAGGCAATAAATCAGATCCAGATGACCATTGAAACAGGCAAAGTGTAGCTCAATTTCCTCGGAATATGAAGATTATATTCGTGCTGTCATTGAATCTTTGTTCATCATCCATTCATTGTATGTACACTGCATCTTCCAGAGATAATATCTCATAGTTCTTTAATAACAGGAAATTGCTGAGATAAAGATCACCAAAGAAGCCTGCAATTAGAATCACACTGCCATGAGAGAAGACAGTTGGCAATAATCTTGCAAGTCTCCAAATAAGGCCGGCAGTATCCTGTTTCTCCATTGATGTCCTTCGTATTTGCATCTGCTCCATTATCAAGGTAAACAGAAGCAATCTGACTGCCAGAACTGTGCAGCCTGTGGATCACAGTTTCTACATTGAAATATTTAATATTGGGTCTGTTCAATTATCATGATTACTGAAGAAATCTAGCCTCCCAGTTCTGTGCACGCTATGGATAATGCCACAAGGATTATATTTGGATTCATTGAAAGAAACGTCATCTTTCATGGCTCGTACTATTGTTTATATTATCATGATAATTTTACTTTCATTCTAAACACTTAGATCATCTTCATTAATTAAATTGAAACTTTGAACTACCTTCAGTAGTGGTGTGGAGTTTTCACCAATCAATAAATAAGAGGCAATAAACCAGATCCAAATGACCATGGAAACAGGCAAAGTGTAGCTCAATTTTCTCGGTATGGGAAGATTATCTTTAGTACTGTCATTGAATCTTTGTTCATTCTCAAGTCATTGTATGGATACTGGGTCATCCAGAGATAATATCTCATAGTTCTTAAATAACAGGAAGAGCCGGGCGGTGGTGGCGCACGCCTTTAATCCCAGCACTCGGGAGGCAGAGGCAGGTGGATCTCTGTGAGTTCGAGGCCAGCCTGGTCTACAAGAGCTAGTTCCAGGACAGGCTCTAAAAAAGCTGCAGAGAAACCCTGTCTCGAAAAACAAAAAAAAAAAAAAAAATAACAGGAAATTGCTGAGATATAGATGAGCATAGAAGCCTGCAAGGAGAATCACACTGCCAGGAAAGAAGACAGTTGGCGATAATCTGGCAAGTCTACAAACAAGGCCCTCTGTATCCTGTTTCTCCATGGATGTCTTTCGTATTTGCATCTGCTCCATTATCAAGGTAAACAGAAGCCAAGTGTCTGCCAGCACTGTGCAGCCTGTGGATTTTGCAACAAGGGAAATATTGATGATTCATAGATTGCAGCTTAATTCTCCCAATCTTGCATCACGATTTCTAGTAGAAGAATATTAATTAGACATACATTCGAACAACTATGTATCACTTCTTTTCTGAAATTGAAGCATTGATCTGGATTCATTACTGGAATGGACGCTTGATCACCCAGGGCAGTTATCTCTCCATCATTTAATAACAGGCAATACACCAGATGAAGGAGACCATGGAAGCATGCAAAGTGCAATGAAGTTCTTGGAAATGAAGGATGCCTGCAATATGAGACCTATCTCCAAATATTGCATGATGTATCACTGTTTCTCCATTGAAGTATTTAATATTGGGATCTGTTCAATTATCACGATTACTGAAGAAATCTAAGTCTCCCAGCTCTGTGCACCCTATGGAAAATGCCTCAAGGATTATACTGTGGATTCATAGAAAGAAACGTCATCTTCCCTGGCTCGTACTATTGTTTATATTTTAATGATAATTTTACTATCATTCTAACAACTTAGACCATCTTCATTACTGAAATTGAAACTTTGAACTACCTTCAGTAGTGGTGTGGAGTTTTCACAAAGCTGGACATTGATTTCACACTCATTAAATAAGAGGCAATAAACCAGATCCAGATGAA
The DNA here is from genome assembly GCF_903992535.2 of Arvicola amphibius. NCBI lineage: Eukaryota > Metazoa > Chordata > Mammalia > Rodentia > Cricetidae > Arvicola > Arvicola amphibius. The sequence goes on along the minus strand of NC_052058.2, from coordinate 119,749,867 downwards.
CATGGAAACAGGCAAAATGCAGCTCTATTTTCTCAGAATGCGAAGATTATCTTTAGTACTGTCATTGAATCTTTTTCATCCTCAAAAGTCATTGTATGGACACTGGGTCATCCAGAGATAACATCTCATAGTTCTTAAATAACAGGAAATTGCTGAGATAAAGATGACCATAGAAGCCTGCAAAGAGCATCACCCTGCCATGAAAGAAGATAGTTGGCGATAATCTGGCAAGTTTACAAACAAGGCATGCTGTATCCTCTTTCTGCATTGATGTCTTTCATATTTTCATCTGCTCCATTATCAAGCTAAACAGAAGCCAAGTGTCTGCCAGCACTGTGCGGCCTGTGGATGCTGCAACAAGGGAAATATTGATGATTCTTAGATTGCAGCTTAATTCCCCCAATTTTGCATCACGATATATAGTCGAAGGATATTAATTAGACATTCTTTTGAACTACTATGTATCACTTGTTTTCGGAAATTGATGCATTGATCTGGCTCATTAGTGGAATGGATGTTTTAACCCAGGTCAGTTATCTCTCGATCATTAAATAATAGGATATACACCAGATGCAGGTGACCATGGAAGCATGCAAAGTGCAATGAATTTCTGAGAAATGAAGAATGGCTGCAATATGAGACCTATCTCCAAATATTGCACTATGTATCACTGTTTCTACATTGAATCATTTAATATTGGGATCTGTTCAATTATCACGATTACGAAAGAAATCTAAGACTCCCAGCTCTGTGCACCCTATGGAAAATGCCTCAAGGATTATACTGTGGATTCATAGAAAGAAACGTCATCTTCCCTGGCTCGTACTATTGTTTATATTTTAACGATAATTTTATTTTCATTCTAACTACTTATATCATCTTCATTACTAAAATTGAAACTTTGAACTACCTTCAGTAGTGGTGTGAAGTTTTCACGAATCTGGACATTGATTTCGCACACATTGAATAAGAGGCAATAAACCAGATCCAAATGAACATGGAAACAGGCAAAATGCATCTCAATTTTTTAGAATGCGAAGATTATCTTTAGTACTGTCATTGAATCTTTTTCATCCTCAAGTCATTGTATGGACACTGGGTAATCCAGAGATAACATCTCATAGTTCTTAAATAACAGGAAATTGCTGAGATAAAGATGACCATGGAAGCCTGCAAAGAGCATCACTCTGCCATGAAAGAAGACAGTTGGTGATAATCTGGCAAGTTCACAAACAAGGCACACTGTATCCTGTTTCTCCATTGATGTCTTTCGTATTTGCATCTGCTCCATTATCTAGTAAACAGAAGCCAAGTGTCTGCCAGCACTGTGGAGCCTGTGGATGCTGCAACAAGGGAAATATTGATGATTCATAGATTGCAGCTTAATTCCCCCAATCTTGCATCACGATTTATAGTAGAAAGATATTAATTAGACATTCATTCGAACTACTATGCATCACTTCTTGATGAATTTGAAGCATTGTTCTGGATTCATTAGTGGAATGGATGCTTGATCACCCAGGTCAGTTATCTCTCCATCATTAAATAACAGGCAATACACCAGATGCAGGTGACCATGGAAGCACGCAAAGTGCATTGAAGTTCTTGGAAATGAAGGATGCCGGCAATATGAGACCTATCTCCAAATATTGCATGATGTATCACAGTTTCTACATTGAAATATTTAATATTGGGTCTGTTCAATTATCATGATTACTGAAGAAATCTAGCCTCCCAGTTCTGTGCACGCTATGGATAATGCCACAAGGATTATATTTGGATTCATTGAAAGAAACGTCATCTTTCATGGCTCGTACTATTGTTTATATTATCATGATAATTTTACTTTCATTCTAAACACTTAGATCATCTTCATTAATTAAATTGAAACTTTGAACTACCTTCAGTAGTGGTGTGGAGTTTTCACCAATCAATAAATAAGAGGCAATAAACCAGATCCAAATGACCATGGAAACAGGCAAAGTGTAGCTCAATTTTCTCGGTATGGGAAGATTATCTTTAGTACTGTCATTGAATCTTTGTTCATTCTCAAGTCATTGTATGGATACTGGGTCATCCAGAGATAATATCTCATAGTTCTTAAATAACAGGAAGAGCCGGGCGGTGGTGGCGCACGCCTTTAATCCCAGCACTCGGGAGGCAGAGGCAGGTGGATCTCTGTGAGTTCGAGGCCAGCCTGGTCTACAAGAGCTAGTTCCAGGACAGGCTCTAAAAAAGCTGCAGAGAAACCCTGTCTCGAAAAACCAAAAAAAAAAAAAAATAACAGGAAATTGCTGAGATATAGATGAGCATAGAAGCCTGCAAGGAGAATCACACTGCCAGGAAAGAAGACAGTTGGCGATAATCTGGCAAGTCTACAAACAAGGCCCTCTGTATCCTGTTTCTCCATGGATGTCTTTCGTATTTGCATCTGCTCCATTATCAAGGTAAACAGAAGCCAAGTGTCTGCCAGCACTGTGCAGCCTGTGGATTTTGCAACAAGGGAAATATTGATGATTCATAGATTGCAGCTTAATTCTCCCAATCTTGCATCACGATTTCTAGTAGAAGAATATTAATTAGACATTCATTCGAACAACTATGTATCACTTCTTTTCTGAAATTGAAGCATTGATCTGGATTCATTACTGGAATGGACGCTTGATCACCCAGGGCAGTTATCTCTCCATCATTTAATAACAGGTAATACACCAGATGAAGGAGACCATGGAAGCATGCAAAGTGCAATGAAGTTCTTGGAAATGAAGGATGCCTGCAATATGAGACCTAAATCCAAATATTGCATGATGTATCACTGTTTCTCCATTGAAGTATTTAATATTGGGATCTGTTCAATTATCACGATTACTGAAGAAATCTAAGTCTCCCAGCTCTGTGCACCCTATGGAAAATGCCTCAAGGATTATACTGTGGATTCATAGAAAGAAACGTCATCTTCCCTGGCTCGTACTATTGTTTATATTTTAATGATAATTTTACTATCATTCTAACAACTTAGACCATCTTCATTACTGAAATTGAAACTTTGAACTACCTTCAGTAGTGGTGTGGAGTTTTCACAAAGCTGGACATTGATTTCACACTCATTAAATAAGAGGCAATAAACCAGATCCAGATGAACATGGAAACAGGCAAAATGCAGCTCTATTTTCTCAGAATGCGAAGATTATCTTTAGTACTGTCATTGAATCTTTTTCATCCTCAAGTCATTGTATGGACACTGGGTCATCCAGAGATAACATCTCATAGTTCTTAAATAACAGGAAATTGCTGAGATAAAGATGACCATAGAAGCCTGCAAAGAGCATCACCCTGCCATGAAAGAAGATAGTTGGCGATAATCTGGCAAGTTTACAAACAAGGCATGCTGTATCCTCTTTCTGCATTGATGTCTTTCATATTTTCATCTGCTCCATTATCAAGCTAAACAGAAGCCAAGTGTCTGCCAGCACTGTGCGGCCTGTGGATGCTGCAACAAGGGAAATATTGATGATTCTTAGATTGCAGCTTAATTCCCCCAATCTTGCATCACGATATATAGTCGAAGGATATTAATTAGACATTCTTTTGAACTACTATGTATCACTTGTTTTCTGAAATTGATGCATTGATCTGGCTCATTAGTGGAATGGATGTTTTAACCCAGGTCAGTTATCTCTCGATCATTAAATAATAGGATATACACCAGATGCAGGTGACCATGGAAGCATGCAAAGTGCAATGAATTTCTGAGAAATGAAGAATGGCTGCAATATGAGACCTATCTCCAAATATTGCACTATGTATCACTGTTTCTACATTGAATCATTTAATATTGGTATCTGTTCAATTATCACGATTACGAAAGAAATCTAAGACTCCCAGCTCTGTGCACCCTATGGAAAATGCCTCAAGGATTATACTGTGGATTCATAGAAAGAAACGTCATCTTCCCTGGCTCGTACTATTGTTTATATTTTAACGATAATTTTATTTTCATTCTAACTACTTATATCATCTTCATTACTAAAATTGAAACTTTGAACTACCTTCAGTAGTGGTGTGGAGTTTTCACGAATCTGGACATTGATTTCGCACACATTGAATAAGAGGCAATAAACCAGATCCAAATGAACATGGAAACAGGCAAAATGCAGCTCAATTTTTTAGAATGCGAAGATTATCTTTAGTACTGTCATTGAATCTTTTTCATCCTCAAGTCATTGTATGGACACTGGGTCATCCAGAGATAACATCTCATAGTTCTTAAATAACAGGAAATTGCTGAGATAAAGATGACCATGGAAGCCTGCAAAGAGCATCACTCTGCCATGAAAGAAGACAGTTGGTGATAATCTGGCAAGTTCACAAACAAGGCACACTGTATCCTGTTTCTCCATTGATGTCTTTCGTATTTGCATCTGCTCCATTATCTAGTAAACAGAAGCCAAGTGTCTGCCAGCACTGTGGAGCCTGTGGATGCTGCAACAAGGGAAATATTGACGATTCATAGATTGCAGCTTAATTCCCCCAATCTTGCATCACGATTTATAGTAGAAAGATATTAATTAGACATTCATTCGAACTACTATGCATCACTTCTTGATGAATTTGAAGCATTGTTCTGGATTCATTAGTGGAATGGATGCTTGATCACCCAGGTCAGTTATCTCTCCATCATTAAATAACAGGCAATACACCAGATGCAGGTGACCATGGAAGCACGCAAAGTGCATTGAAGTTCTTGGAAATGAAGGATGCCGGCAATATGAGACCTATCTCCAAATATTGCATGATGTATCACAGTTTCTACATTGAAATATTTAATATTGGGTCTGTTCAATTATCATGATTACTGAAGAAATCTAGCCTCCCAGTTCTGTGCACGCTATGGATAATGCCACAAGGATTATATTTGGATTCATTGAAAGAAACGTCATCTTTCATGGCTCGTACTATTGTTTATATTATCATGATAATTTTACTTTCATTCTAATCACTTAGATCATCTTCATTAATTAAATTGAAACTTTGAACTACCTTCAGTAGTGGTGTGAAGTTTTCACCAATCAATAAATAAGAGGCAATAAACCAGATCCAAATGACCATGGAAACAGGCAAAGTGTAGCTCAATTTTCTCGGTATGGGAAGATTATCTTTAGTACTGTCATTGAATCTTTTTTCATTCTCAAGTCATTGTATGGATACTGGGTCATCCAGAGATAATATCTCATAGTTCTTAAATAACAGGAAGAGCCGGGCGGTGGTGGTGCACGCCTTTAATCCCAGCACTCGGGAGGCAGAGGCAGGTGGATCTCTGTGAGTTCGAGGCCAGCCTGGTCTACAAGAGCTAGTTCCAGGACAGGCTCTAAAAAAGCTGCAGAGAAACCCTGTCTCGAAAAACCAAAAAAAAAAAAAAATAACAGGAAATTGCTGAGATATAGATGAGCATAGAAGCCTGCAAGGAGAATCACACTGCCAGGAAAGAAGACAGTTGGCGATAATCTGGCAAGTCTACAAACAAGGCCCTCTGTATCCTGTTTCTCCATGGATGTCTTTCGTATTTGCATCTGCTCCATTATCAAGGTAAACAGAAGCCAAGTGTCTGCCAGCACTGTGCAGCCTGTGGATTTTGCAACAAGGGAAATATTGATGATTCATAGATTGCAGCTTAATTCTCCCAATCTTGCATCACGATTTCTAGTAGAAGAATATTAATTAGACATTCATTCGAACAACTATGTATCACTTCTTTTCTGAAATTGAAGCATTGATCTGGATTCATTACTGGAATGGACGCTTGATCACCCAGGGCAGTTATCTCTCCATCATTTAATAACAGGCAATACACCAGATGAAGGAGACCATGGAAGCATGCAAAGTGCAATGAAGTTCTTGGAAATGAAGGATGCCTGCAATATGAGACCTATCTCCAAATATTGCATGATGTATCACTGTTTCTCCATTGAAGTATTTAATATTGGGATCTGTTCAATTATCACGATTACTGAAGAAATCTAAGTCTCCCAGCTCTGTGCACCCTATGGAAAATGCCTCAAGGATTATACTGTGGATTCATAGAAAGAAACGTCATCTTCCCTGGCTCGTACTATTGTTTATATTTTAATGATAATTTTACTATCATTCTAACAACTTAGACCATCTTCATTACTGAAATTGAAACTTTGAACTACCTTCAGTAGTGGTGTGGAGTTTTCACAAAGCTGGACATTGATTTCACACTCATTAAATAAGAGGCAATAAACCAGATCCAGATGAACTTGGAAACAGGCAAAATGCAGCTCTATTTTCTCAGAATGCGAAGATTATCTTTAGTACTGTCATTGAATCTTTTTCATCCTCAAGTCATTGTATGGACACTGGGTCATCCAGAGATAACATCTCATAGTTCTTAAATAACAGGAAATTGCTGAGATAAAGATGACCATAGAAGCCTGCAAAGAGCATCACCCTGCCATGAAAGAAGATAGTTGGCGATAATCTGGCAAGTTTACAAACAAGGCATGCTGTATCCTCTTTCTGCATTGATGTCTTTCATATTTTCATCTGCTCCATTATCAAGCTAAACAGAAGCCAAGTGTCTGCCAGCACTGTGCGGCCTGTGGATGCTGCAACAAGGGAAATATTGATGATTCTTAGATTGCAGCTTAATTCCCCCAATCTTGCATCACGATATATAGTCGAAGGATATTAATTAGACATTCTTTTGAACTACTATGTATCACTTGTTTTCTGAAATTGATGCATTGATCTGGCTCATTAGTGGAATGGATGTTTTAACCCAGGTCAGTTATCTCTCGATCATTAAATAATAGGATATACACCAGATGCAGGTGACCATGGAAGCATGCAAAGTGCAATGAATTTCTGAGAAATGAAGAATGGCTGCAATATGAGACCTATCTCCAAATATTGCACTATGTATCACTGTTTCTACATTGAATCATTTAATATTGGGATCTGTTCAATTATCACGATTACGAAAGAAATCTAAGACTCCCAGCTCTGTGCACCCTATGGAAAATGCCTCAAGGATTATACTGTGGATTCATAGAAAGAAACGTCATCTTCCCTGGCTCGTACTATTGTTTATATTTTAATGATAATTTTATTTTCATTCTAACTACTTATATCATCTTCATTACTAAAATTGAAACTTTGAACTACCTTCAGTAGTGGTGTGGAGTTTTCACGAATCTGGACATTGATTTCGCACACATTGAATAAGAGGCAATAAACCAGATCCAAATGAACATGGAAACAGGCAAAATGCAGCTCAATTTTTTAGAATGCGAAGATTATCTTTAGTACTGTCATTGAATCTTTTTCATCCTCAAGTCATTGTATGGACACTGGGTCATCCAGAGATAACATCTCATAGTTCTTAAATAACAGGAAATTGCTGAGATAAAGATGACCATGGAAGCCTGCAAAGAGCATCACTCTGCCATGAAAGAAGACAGTTGGTGATAATCTGGCAAGTTCACAAACAAGGCACACTGTATCCTGTTTCTCCATTGATGTCTTTCGTATTTGCATCTGCTCCATTATCTAGTAAACAGAAGCCAAGTGTCTGCCAGCACTGTGGAGCCTGTGGATGCTGCAACAAGGGAAATATTGACGATTCATAGATTGCAGCTTAATTCCCCCAATCTTGCATCACGATTTATAGTAGAAAGATATTAATTAGACATTCATTCGAACTACTATGCATCACTTCTTGATGAATTTGAAGCATTGTTCTGGATTCATTAGTGGAATGGATGCTTGATCACCCAGGTCAGTTATCTCTCCATCATTAAATAACAGGCAATACACCAGATGCAGGTGACCATGGAAGCACGCAAAGTGCATTGAAGTTCTTGGAAATGAAGGATGCCGGCAATATGAGACCTATCTCCAAATATTGCATGATGTATCACAGTTTCTACATTGAAATATTTAATATTGGGTCTGTTCAATTATCATGATGACTGAAGAAATCTAGCCTCCCAGTTCTGTGCACGCTATGGATAATGCCACAAGGATTATATTTGGATTCATTGAAAGAAACGTCATCTTTCATGGCTCGTACTATTGTTTATATTATCATGATAATTTTACTTTCATTCTAAACACTTAGATCATCTTCATTAATTAAATTGAAACTTTGAACTACCTTCAGTAGTGGTGTGAAGTTTTCACCAATCAATAAATAAGAGGCAATAAACCAGATCCAAATGACCATGGAAACAGGCAAAGTGTAGCTCAATTTTCTCGGTATGGGAAGATTATCTTTAGTACTGTCATTGAATCTTTGTTCATTCTCAAGTCATTGTATGGATACTGGGTCATCCAGAGATAATATCTCATAGTTCTTAAATAACAGGAAGAGCCGGGCGGTGGTGGCGCACGCCTTTAATCCCAGCACTCGGGAGGCAGAGGCAGGTGGATCTCTGTGAGTTCGAGGCCAGCCTGGTCTACAAGAGCTAGTTCCAGGACAGGCTCTAAAAAAGCTGCAGAGAAACCCTGTCTCGAAAAACCAAAAAAAAAAAAAAAATAACAGGAAATTGCTGAGATATAGATGAGCATAGAAGCCTGCAAGGAGAATCACACTGCCAGGAAAGAAGACAGTTGGCGATAATCTGGCAAGTCTACAAACAAGGCCCTCTGTATCCTGTTTCTCCATGGATGTCTTTCGTATTTGCATCTGCTCCATTATCAAGGTAAACAGAAGCCAAGTGTCTGCCAGCACTGTGCAGCCTGTGGATTTTGCAACAAGGGAAATATTGATGATTCATAGATTGCAGCTTAATTCTCCCAATCTTGCATCACGATTTCTAGTAGAAGAATATTAATTAGACATTCATTCGAACAACTATGTATCACTTCTTTTCTGAAATTGAAGCATTGATCTGGATTCATTACTGGAATGGACGCTTGATCACCCAGGGCAGTTATCTCTCCATCATTTAATAACAGGTAATACACCAGATGAAGGAGACCATGGAAGCATGCAAAGTGCAATGAAGTTCTTGGAAATGAAGGATGCCTGCAATATGAGACCTATCTCCAAATATTGCATGATGTATCACTGTTTCTCCATTGAAGTATTTAATATTGGGATCTGTTCAATTATCACGATTACTGAAGAAATCTAAGTCTCCCAGCTCTGTGCACCCTATGGAAAATGCCTCAAGGATTATACTGTGGATTCATAGAAAGAAACGTCATCTTCCCTGGCTCGTACTATTGTTTATATTTTAATGATAATTTTACTATCATTCTAACAACTTAGACCATCTTCATTACTGAAATTGAAACTTTGAACTACCTTCAGTAGTGGTGTGGAGTTTTCACAAAGCTGGACATTGATTTCACACTCATTAAATAAGAGGCAATAAACCAGATCCAGATGAACATGGAAACAGGCAAAATGCAGCTCTATTTTCTCAGAATGCGAAGATTATCTTTAGTACTGTCATTGAATCTTTTTCATCCTCAAGTCATTGTATGGACACTGGGTCATCCAGAGATAACATCTCATAGTTCTTAAATAACAGGAAATTGCTGAGATAAAGATGATGCAAAGAGCATCACTCTGCCATGAAAGAAGATAGTTGGTGATAATCTGGCAAGTTTACAAACAAGGCATGCTGTATCCTCTTTCTGCATTGATGTCTTTCATATTTTCATCTGCTCCATTATCAAGCTAAACAGAAGCCAAGTGTCTGCCAGCACTGTGCGGCCTGTGGATGCTGCAACAAGGGAAATATTGATGATTCTTAGATTGCAACTTAATTCCCCCAATCTTAAATCACGATTTATAGTCGAAGGATATTAATTAGACATTCCTTCGAACTACTATTTATCACTACTTACTGAAATTGAAGCATTGTTCTGGATTCATTAGTGGAATGGATGCTTGATCACCCAGGTCAGTTATCTCTCCATCATTAAATAACAGGCAATACACCAGATGCAGGTGACCATGGAAGCATGCAATATGCATTGAAGTTCTTGGAAATGAAGGATGCCTGCAATATGAGACCTATCTCCAAATATTGCATGATGCATCACAGTTTCTCCATTGAATTATTTAATATTGGGATCTGTTCAATTATCACGATTACCGTAGATATCTAAGCCTCCCAGCTATGTGCACGCTATGGATAATGCCACAAGGATTATATTGTGGATTCATAGAAAGAAATGTCAGATTTCCTGGCTTGTACTATTATTTATATTATAATGATAATTTTACTTTCATTCTAAACACTTAGATCATATTCATTACTGAAATTGAAATGTGGAACTACCTTCAGTAGTGGTGTGGAGTTTTCACCAATCTGGACGTAGATTTCGCACTCATTCAATAAGAGGCAATAAAAAACATCCAGATGACCATGGAAACAGGAAACGTGTAGCTCAATTTTCTCGGAATGGGAAGATTATCTTCAGTACTGTCATTGAAACTTTGTTCATCCTTAAGTTATTGTATGGATACTGGGTCATCCAGAGATAATATCTCATAGTTCTTAAATAACAGGAAATTGCTGAGATATAGATGACCATAGAAGCCTGCAAGGAGAATCACACTGCCATGAAAGAGGACAGTTGGCGATAATCTGGCAAGTTTACAAACAAGTCACTCTGTATCCTGTTTCTCCATGGATGTATTTCGTATTTGCATCTTCTCCATTATCAAGGTAAACAGAAGCCAAGTGTCTGCAAGCACTGTGCAGCCTATGGATGCTGCAACAAGGGAAATATTGATGATTCATAGATTGCAGCTTAATTCCCCCAATCTTGCATCACGATTTATAGTAGAAGGATATTAATGAGACATTCATTCGATCTACTATGTATCACTTGTTTTCTGAAATTGAAGCATTGATCTGGCTCATTAGTGGAATGTTTGTTTGAACCCAGGTCAGTTATCTCTCGATCATTAAATAACAGGAAATACACCAGATGCAGTTGACCATGGAAGCATGCAAAGTACAATGAAGTTCTGAAAAATGAAGGATGCCTGAAATATGAGACCTATCTCCAAATATTGCATGATGTATCACATTTTCTCCATTGAAATATTTAATATTGGGATCTGTTCAATTATCACAATTACTGAAGAAATCTAAGTCTCCCAGCTCTGTGCACCCTTTGGATAATGCTACAAGGATTATATTGTGGATTCATTAAAGAAACGTCATCTTCCCTGGCTCGTACTATTGTTTATATTTTAATGATAATTTTACTTTCATTCTATCCACTTAGATCATCTTCATTACTGAAATTGAAACTTTGAACTACCTTAAGTAGTGATGTGGCGTTTTCACCAATCTGGACATTGATTTCCCACTCATTGAATAAGAGGCATTAAACCAGATCCAGATGACCATGGCAACAGGCAAAATGTAGCTGAATTTTCTCAGAATGTGAGGATTATCTTTAGTACTGTCATTGAATCATTTTCATCCTCAAGTCATTGTATGGACACTGGGTCATCCAGAGATAATATCTCATAGTTCTTAAATAACAGGATATTGCTGAGATAAAAATGACCATAGAAGCCTGCAAAGAGAATCACACTGCCGGAAAAGAGGACAGTTGGCCCTAATCTGATAAGTTTAAAAACAAGGCATGCTCTATCCTGTTTCACCTTTGATGTCTTTCGTATTTGCATCTGCTTCATTATCAAAGTAAACAGAAGCCAAGTGTCTGCCAGTACTTTGCAGCCTGTGAATGCTGCAACAAGGGAAATACTGATGATTCATAGATTGCAGATTATTTCCCCCAATCAGGCATCATGATTTATAGTAGAAAAATTTTAGTTTAACATTCATTCGAACTACTATGTTTCACTTCTTTTCTGAAATTGAAGCATTGATCTGGATTCATTAGTGGAATGGACACTTGATAACCCAGGGCAGTAATCTCTCCATCATTAAATAGCAGGCAATACACCAGACTCCTGTGACCATGGAAGCATGCAAAGTGCAATGAAGTTCTTGGAATGAAGGATGCTGGCAACATGAGAACTATCTCCAAATATTGCATGATATATCACAGTTTCTCCATTGAATAACTTAATATAGGGATCTGTTAACTTATCACGATTATCGAAGAAATATTATTCTCCCAGCTCTGTACACCCTATGGATAATGCCAAAAGGATTATATTGTGGATTCATTGAAAGAAACGTCATCTTCCATGTCTCATACTATGATTTAAATTTTATTGACTATTTTACTTTCATTCTAACCACTTAGGTCATCTTCATTACTGAAACTGAAACTTTGAACTACCTTAAGTTGTTGTGTGGATTTTTCACCAATCTGGACATTGATTTCGCACTCATTGAATAAGAGGCATTAAACCAGATCCAGATGACCATGGAAACAGGCAAAATGTAGCTCAATTTTCTTTTAATGGGAAGATTATCTTTAGTACTGTCATTGAATCTTTGTTCATCCTCAAGTCATTGTATGGACACTGCATCTTCCAGAGATAATATCTCATAGTTCTTAAATAACAGGAAATTGCTGAGATAAAGATGACCATAGAAGCCTGCAAAGGGAATCACATTTCCATGAAAGATGACAGTTGGTAATAATCTGGCAAGTCTAAAATAAAGGCACTCTGTATCCTGTGTCTAAATAGATGCCTTTCATATTTGCATCTGCTCCATTATCAAGGTAAGAGAAACCAAGTGTCTGCCAAATCTGTGTAGTCTTTGGATGCTGCAACAAGGAATATATTGGTGATACATAGATTGCAGCTTAATTCCCCCAATCTTGCATCATGATGTATAGTAGAAGGAAATTAATTTAACATTCATTCGAACTACTATGTATCACTTCCTTGCTGAATTTGAAGCATTTTCAGGATTCATTAGTGTAATGGAGGCTTGATCACCCAGGGCAGTTATCACTCCATCATTAAATAACAAGACATACACCGGATGCAGGTGACCATCAAAGCATGCAAAGTGCAATGAAGTTCTTGGAAATGAAGGATGCTGGCAATATGAAACCTATCTCCAAATATTGCATGATGTATCACAGTTTCTCCATTGGAATATTTAATATTTAGATCTGTTCAATTATCATGATTACTGAAGAAATCTAAGTCTCCCAGCTCTGTGCACCCTATGGATAATGCCACAAGGATTATATTGTGGATTCATAGAAAGACATGTCATCTTCACTGGCTCGTACAATTGTTTGTATTTTAATGATAATTTTACTTTCATTCTAACCACTTAGTTCTACATCATTACTGAAATTGAATCTTTGAACTATCTTGATTAGTGGTCTGGAGTTTTCATCAATCTGGACATTTATTTCACACTCATTCAATAAGAGGCAATAAACCAGATCCAGATGACCATGGGAACAGGCAAAGTGTAGCTCAATTTTCTCGGAATGGGAAGATTATCTTTAGTACTGTCATTGAATCTTTGTTCATCATCCATTCATTGTATGGACCCTGGGTCATCCAAAGATAATATATAATAGTTTTTAAATAACAGGAAATTGGTGAGATAAAGATGACCATAGAAGCCTGCAAAGAGAATCACACTGCCATGAAAGAAGACAGTTGGCGATAATCTGGTAAGTCTACAAACAAGGCACTCTGTATCCTGTGTCTAGATTGATGCCTTTCGTATTTGCATCTGCTCAATTTTCAAGGTAAAGAAAAGCCAAGTGTGTGCCAGAATTGTGCAGCCTGTGGATGTTGGAAAAATGGAAATCTTGATGATTCATAGATTGCATCTTAATTCCCCGCATCTTGCATCACGATTTATTGTAGAAGGATATTAATTTGACATTCATTTGAACTACTATGTATCACTTCTTTCCTGAAATTGAAGCATTTTCTGGATTCATTAGTGGAAAGGACGCTTTATCACAGAGGGCATTTATCTCTCCATCATTAAATGACAGGCAATACACCAGATGCAGGTGACCATGAAAGCATGCAAAGTGCAATGAAGTGCTTGGAAATGAAGGATGCTGGCAGTATGAGACCTATCTCCAAATATTGCATTATGTATCACATTTTCTCCATTGAAGTATTTAATATTGGGATCTGTTCAATTATCAAGATTACTGAAGAAATCTAAGTCTCCCAGCTCATCACACTTTGGATTATGACACAAGTATAATATTGTGGATTGATAGAAAAATATGTCAAATTCCCAGGCTCGCCTTATGATAATTTTACTTTCATTCTTACCACTTAGATCAACTTAATTACTGAAATTGAATCTACCTTCATTAGTGGTGTTTAGTTTTCATCAATCTGGACATTGATTTCACACTCATTGAATAAGAGGCAATAAACCAGATCCAGATGTCCATGGAAACAGGCAAAATATAGCTCAATTTTCTTTTAATGGGAAGATTATCTTTAGTACTGTCATTGAATCTTTGTTCATCCTCAAGTCATTGTATGGATACTGGGTCATCCAGAGATAATATCTCATAGTTCTTAAATATCAGGAAATTGCTGAGATAAAGATCACCATACAAGCCTGTAAAGAGAATTATACTTCTCTGATGGAAGACAGTTGGCAATAATCTGGCAAATCTAAAATAAAGGCGTGCTGTATCCTGTGTCTATATTAATGCCTTTCGTATTTGCATCTGCTCCATTATCAAGGTAAACAGAAGCAATCTGACTGCCAGAACTGTACAGCCTGTGGATTTGCAACAATGGAAATCTTGATGATTCATAGACTGCAACTTAATTCCGCCAATCTTGCATCACGATTTATAGTAGAAGGATATTATTTGACATTCATTCGAACTACTATGTATCACTTCTTTGCTGAAATTGAAGTATTTTCTGGATTCATTAGTGGAATGGACGCTTTATCACCCATGGCAGTTATCTCTCCATCATTAAATAACAGGAAATACACCAGATGCAGGTGACCATGAAAGCATGCAAAATGCTACCTGAAGTTCTTGGAAATGAAGGATGCTGGCAATATGAGACCTATCTCCAAATATTGCATGATGTATCATAGTTTCTCCATTGAAGCATTTAATATTGTGATCTTTTCAATTATCACGATTACTGAAGAAATCTAAGTCTCCCAGCTCTGTGCACCCTATGGATAATGCCACAAGGATTATATTGTGGATTCATAGAAAGAAACGTCATCTTCCCTGGCTCGTACTATTGTGTATAATTTAATGATAATTTTACTTTCATTCTGACCTCTTAGATCAACTTCATTACTGAAATTGAAACTTTGAACTAAATTCATTAGTGGTGTGAAGTTTTCATCAATCTGGACATTGTTTTCGCACTCATTGAATAAGAGGCAATAAACCAGATCCAGATGACCAAGGAAACAGTCAAAGTGTAGCTCAATTTTCTCAGAATGGGAAGATTATCTTTAGTACTGTCATTGAATCTTTGTTCATCATCCATTCAATGTATTGACACTGGGTCATCTAGAGAAAATATCTCATAGTTGTTAAATAACAGGAAATTGCTAAGATAAAGATGATCATAGAAGCCTGCAATGACAATCACACTGCCATGAAAGAAGACAGTTGGCGGTAATCTGGCAAGTCTACAAACAAGGCAAGCTGTATCCTCTTTTTCCGTTGATGTCTTTCGTATTTGCCTCTGCTCCATTATCAAGGTCAACAGAAGCCATTGGTCTGCCTGAACTGTGCAGCCTGTGGTTTTTGCAACAATGGAAATCTGGGAAAAGATCTTCACCAACCCTGCAACTGACAAAGGTCTGATCTCTAAAATATATAAGGAACTCAAGAGACTAACTTTAAAATCTAATGAACCCAATTAAAATATGTGGCGCTGAACTGAATAGAGAATTCTCAACAGAAGAAGTTCAAATGGCCAAAGGACACTTATGGTCATGCTCAACCTCCTTATCTATCAGGAAATGCAAATCAAACAACTTTGAGATACCATCTTATACCTGTCAGATTGGCTAAAATCCAAAACACCAATGATAACTTTGCTGGAGAGGTTGTGGTGTAAGTGGTACACTCATCCATTGCTGGTGGGAATGCACACTTGTGCAACCACTTTGGAAAGCAGTGTGGCGGTTTCTCAGGAAATTTGTGATCAACCTCCCCCAGGACCCTGCAATTCCACTCTTGGGAATCTACCCAAGAGATGCCCAATCATACTACAAAAGCATTTGCTCAACTATGTTCATAGCAACATTATTTGTAATAGCCAGATCCTGGAAACAACCTAGATGCCCTTCAGTGGAAGAATGGATGAAGAAACTGTGGAATATATACATGTTAGAATACTACTCAGCGGTAAAAAACAATGACATCTTGAATTTTGAGTGTAAATGGATGGAAATAGAAAACACTATTCTGAGTGAGGTAACCCAGACCCAAAAAGATGAACGTGGGATTTACTAACTCAATCGGTTTCTAGCCATAATTAAAGGACATCGAGCCTATAGTTCTGGATCCTTGAGAAGATAATAAGAAGGTGAACCCAAAGAAAAACATATTGTAATCCTCTTGGATAATGGAAGTAGAGACAATCGCTGGGTAAAAATTGTGAACTTGAGGGTTGGGCGAGACCGGGCCAAGGGAAGATGGGGAGAGAAAATCGTGAAGGGGAGAATCGGGGGAGCTTTGAGGAATGGGATGCTTGGGATATAGGAAGGGTGGGTATGTGAGCAGGGAAGCATATATCTTAATTTAGGGAGCCATCTGAGGGTTGTCAAGAGACTTTACTCTAGAGTGGTTCCCGGGTTTCCAGGGAGACACTCCTAGCCAGTTCCTTGGGCAGCTGAGGAGAGGGAGCCTGAAAAGGCCAGTTCCTATAACCATACTGATGAATTTCTTGCATATCACCATAGAACCTCCACCTGGCGATAGATGAAGAAAATGACTGAGCCCCACATTGGAGCACCGGACTGAGCTCCCAAGGTCCTGATGAGGAGCAGAAGGAGAGAGAACATAAGAAAGTCAGGACCTTGAGGGGTGCGTTCACCCATGGAGAAGGTGGGACAGAACTAAGGGGAGATCACCAACTCCAGTTGGATTGGGACTGATGGAACATGAGACCAAACTGGACTCTCTGAATGTGGATGGACGAAGGTGGAGGCTGACTGAGAAGCCAAGGACAAAGGCGCTGGGCTTTGATTCTTCTGCATGGACTGTCTCCGTGGGAGCCTTCTCAGCTTGGTTGATCACCTTCCTGGACCTGGGGTGAGTTGGGAGGGCCTTGGACTTAACATAGAGTAGGGAACCCTGATGGCTCCTTGGCCTGGAGAGGGAGGGATGGGGGTATGGGTGGAGGGGAGGGGAGGGGGGAAGGAGGAGAAGGGGAGGAGATGGAAATTTTTAAATATAAAAAATAAACCATAAAAAACAAAAACAAAAAAAACAAAAAGAAATAAAAAAATCACATTTAGCATGAAGAAGGGCAAACAGGAAAAAACAAATTAAAAACTCCAATAAATAAAAAACAAAATAAAGCTATAAAATGTACAGAAAATCTGGAGTTAATATTTCACAAAGAGAATAATAGAGTTAAACACACAAAAAGATGTCTGTTGCCATCATTAATTTGGTAAAAACAAACTAAAAATCATCAATAGTGTACTTATAGACACATTACAAGGGTCATTGTATTTCTTATCAGCATGCAACTCTTAACTCAAAAATCCAGTTTCTTTGATTTCTAATTTGTATTTAAGATCTCTAATTTGTTGGCAGAAGGTCACAGGATGCAGCTACTTGGGAACATATTGAAACCTAAAGAGGCTTCCCACACCCAGGTGCACTTGTGTGAACATGTTTCCCAACATAAATATTTAAGTCCACAAGAATTCTGATAGCACATGATCATAGCAACAGTACCACATTAATGAGAACTCCAAAAGTACAGAGAAAATCCCAAAGATATTTCTACAGTAAATGCCTACATAAACTTACTACACATAAAAATCCTAAACTACGAGGAGTATAAATGACAGTTTAACCAAAATTTGGAAGAGTGTTTCTAGAAATATGCTGAGAAAAATTACCAAATTCAGACATTTAATATTGCATCATTCTACTAATACAACTCCCTTACAGGATAATAAAAATGGAAGAGGGATTGGCATGGTTAAGGATTAAGACTCGGTACATAACTAAAAGAGATATGATTATTAAGGTATCACTGTCATGATGGTCTGTACAGGAATCCAGATCTCAGCACACTCTCCTGGTGATGTTATACTATAGAGTTACAAGACTAGAGATAACTGGTTTTCTTCTGTATTTCTGCATATTTACCTATAAGCATTTCAAAATTAAATTATTTTATGTATGTAAGAAAATAAGACCATAAAGTTAAAAAAATATGTAAGAAATCATAAAAGTTTAATATGACACTCATTCTTGAGAAGAGAATAATTACTTTTTGGACCCCACTTAAAAATATTAGGTGTATTTATAGTTCCATGAAGTCACCAGTTCTTTTAAGCTCATCTGCTTGTTTTTTCTTGTTTTTCATTAGTCTGCTGCAGCTTCTTAATCGATGGTACAAGCTGTCTTCAAACCTCTGCCCAGCTTCTTTGAGGAGTAAGCTGAAATTCAGACTCTTAAAATTCTCCTCACAGGACAGTGAGGACTCTAGAGTCCTCTGTCTACTAAAGATTTTAAGCATAAGCCTTAAGTGTCAGTGAAGAAGTCAAGTCTAGTGATAAAAATTATAGTACTGTTTGTGCTTAAAAGATGTATATAGCAATGGGAGTGAATAAAAATATTTTAAAGAGAGCAGCATGGAGAGACAGAAGCAGACAAGACCCATCTAACACCAACCCAACTCTTACTTTAAAACATCATCACCATCATTGTTGCTATCATTATTATTATTTAATGTACATAGTGTTTTGTTTGCATGTTTGTTTATGTACCATGTTCATGTCTGGTGCCTGTGAAGGCCAGAAAAGGCCAGTGGGGGTTTTTGGATCACCTGGAACTGAAGTTACAGACCATTGTGAGCTACGACACAGGTTCTGGGAACTGAACTCGGGTTTTCTGCAAAAACAACTGCTGAGCCCTCTCTCCAGCCCTAACCTTTACCTTTACATGCTACAAACTAGGGTTTTTGTGCATTATATTCTGTGGTGGTTATTTTACACTAATGTTCACATTAATCCCACTTTAATTCTTCTATTATATGTAAAATGAGAGATTATTTGTTTTAAGTGATCCATTTAAAGACATATCCAAAAGATCTTAGAAGTAGTTAAAATCAGTAAAACTTACTTATGAAAATACTCTATATGTCCCTCACAGAATGCATTAATATTCATAGATGGAAGAATTTCATATATTCTTATATGTATCATATATGTAAAATGTGTGTTTTACAACTAAATGCCAGAAGACTTTGGAAGTTAAATAATCATTAATTGTATTCTTGGTATGGAAAAATACAATTGCACAGAGTAATAACATATTCAAATGAAATAAAATAAATCAAAATTACTTTGCATGATTTACTCATTTGGCAGCAAAATATCCCAAAGTGCATTTGCATGTTGCTTGTAGCTCTCTGTATAAAATTTAAATTCTACTCAGCTAGAAAAAAAGTTTCCCTAAGTATCCCAAAATTATACTCAAGAATTCATCAAATCTTTAAAATTATAGATTTGAAAGGGAAACAAAGCTTTCTAATGGAGCTTCACCAGCGAAGTGCAAACCATGAACAATGACACCATTCTGCCTAAGCAATTAGCAGAGTTGATCCTACAATATCAGCACATAAAATGATGAAAAGTTTAGAAAATAGTTCTTATGGGAAAAAAAATCACGACCAAAATAGTACTGTTTGTAACCCACAGTGTGATCCCATACTTCCTGTGGTTTGTATGTTGCTTACATTCAGTGAGCATTGTTGTATTGGTAGCTTGGTCCACAGTATAACAAAATAAAAAGGTGTTGAACCTTTAAGAGGTATGATCTGGCATGTGTTGGGTTACTGGAGGAATCATACAGGGGAGGAACTGAGGTTGCTATCTGGGGACCTTGGTTAGTCCTCCACAGCTGTTATACAAGTGCACACCTGGTCCTTCTCTAGTCACTCTGACATCCCGTGTCCCTTTTGATCATTTTGTAGGTGCACACACCCTGATGGCATGTACCTTTAGATTTCCACTGACACAGAATTCAGGGAACTATTTAATTTTAAACAATAGGCTTCAAAAACAAATAGAGGTTTATGGTGATAAAAACCTCTCTAATTTTTAAAATAAATGATCTAGCCTCCAGTATTTTGTTATTGCAATTGGAAATTGCCTAAAACAAACTAAATCAGTGTTTAGTGTATTCTCTTTATTTTGTATTTTAGTCTTCTGTAGGAAATGAGTGTTCATAAATGTCTAAAACATATTGCTTGTTTAACATTACTGATAATTACAGTATATATTGATATTATAGAGAATTTTTCAGATTTTAGTTGCATCAGAAATTCATATTAAATTAAGGGCTCATATATACCCAGATAGTACTTGTTGGGCTCAAAAATCATTAGACACTTCCAGAATTTTAATAGCATTTCTAGATGTTAGTAGGAAAGAAGACACAATACCAGATTGTAACAAAATATTTTCACAGCACATTGAAATATAACAGTCATACTAAGAGCTATTAGAAGATAGATGTATAGCTATAAAAACATTGTAGTTATATAAATATATTGCTGTGGCATATTAGAATAGGCAGGGGGGCTGAAGCAACGGAACAGGGGATGAGGGCATTGGCGGCTTTTTACAGAAAATCTAGGTTCCATTTCAAGCAACCACTTGGCAGCTCACAACTATCTGAGTCCATTTCCACAGCATTTGACACTCGTTTCTGGCTTCATCTTGTTGTATGTATAAACACGCAACAAGACAATTATATGCATGATAAAACTGTTAAAAAAGTCATGCCATCGATGGTATCTATTCTAAGTGAAATGTGAAATACATATACATAAAATGCACATTCTGAGTCTTTGTACTGAATATATATATATGACTGAGATTTGTATACATGTATAAATCCTAGTCTTTTAGTGTGTTTTAAAGATGGTTATGTAAAGTACTATTGCTTAAAACTGAAAAGTATCAACAGCAAAATCTAAATGCCTAGCAAAATTTGCTTTGATTTTTAAGAACTTCAAGTCAAAGGAACTAACTATGGAGCTTCAAGTCAAATAAGTAAGTATGGTTCATTTTTGACAATAGTTAAATTCATTGAATATATAGAAATTCAATGTTTCTCTGCCTAATGTCAGTGTCTAATGTGAATTTACCAAGGGAGATTTAGGATACTGTGGTGTACCTAGCTTGCTGATTTGTAAATCATGCAATTCTCAGCAAGCTCTAGTCGACTCTATCAGAAATGTGTAAGGATGTCAGAAGTCAATCTCTGAGAACTTGGAGCTCATTGTCACATTGTGTTATAAAAATAATGGTGACTGATCAGAACAAAGCTGAATAAGCCTTAAGGAAAACATGAAGTGAAGAGGCAAGAAACTTAAGATAAATCAGGGAAAATCTAGTGACATGGGAAAGTGAGATCCCTAGGTAACTAGTGAAAAAAAAAAAAGCAAGAACATGAGCGAGAAGAAGGAGAAGAGAGAGCAAAGAGCCAACTTTCATCAAATTTTGATTTTTTTGTATTCTTCAGTAAGGAATATAAATGTTAGTGCACACTGATAAAAACTACATACCAAATCCTTTTTGGATAATTTTAGGTGGAAGAAAACTTATAAGGAAGATTACTTGAGTTCTGCACTTTCTACCATATATGTAACATTGTGTTATGTATTTAGAAATTAAATCCCATTTCTTTGTTATTTTATTCTATTCCATATTAAATGTTCCTTCAGAAAATACCCGATGGAGCAATTATGGGTAGACACTAAACCTGCTGATGCTTTGGTCTTAAATTCTTTCTGCTCCAGAAGAAGATCCGGACGCTGGACATCTTTGTGAGCACAGATGCCAAGGTCCCTGGAGCATAGAAAGCATAGCTGGACTCGCCTCACCCGTGTTGGCCATGGAGCTAGGATGGCTAGGGTTCTGCCATCACCCGATTTCATCAGGACCCTCATCCTTACTTAGCCCGTAGGTTCTCACCGTTTCCTTGTGTCCTCATCATTTACATGAAAACCCTCCTTCGCAAGGAGATGCAGTGCCACTTTGAGTTGTCCTGAGCACACTGCTTCCTGAAATTCATTCTCTGCCTCATACAGCTGTTGGCATCCACTAGTTCTACAGTTACAGTAGAACAAGGTCTCTCTTTCACTACTTGGGCCTTCGTAAACCCTAAGGGCGTTTTAGGCTTCTTAAAGCAGAAGAGCTTCCTCAGGGTGGAGAACATCGCTGTGACCACCCTTCTGTCAGCTCAACACAAAATAATTTTACAAAATGAAGTTTTAACCACTGACTGCCTAACAACCAGAGTCAAACTCCACGACTTTCCCAACTGCAAGGCTCTGGTTTGACCGCTCAAACAGAAGCATTCAGTTATGGAACAACCGTTGCTAAGTAACATTGGTAAACAAAAGCGTGCTCGTTCTTCCACAGGCATAACTGATGGTTCATTGAGCAAATCAAGCTCACTGTGCACGTGTACGATAAGTGTTGTGGTCTTCCTTAGCTTTATTACAAGCATATCCTGCAAAGTATCTATTTATCCCTCAAGGTTGGTGGATTCCTGTTTTTCCACACAATATCTTGCTTAATGCTTCTTTGGGATGGAGGGGTGCAATTATTCATTATAAAATCTTTTTCTTGAGTTTGTAGCTGTTGTTTATTTTTGCTTCTTTTTTTTTTCATTTTTACGAAGAGGTCATGGGTGGGGATTCCTTAGCATGGAAATGGAACTTCTTTCTTGAAGTTTCTCTCTGGTGTTTTGTTTCTGTGCTCTTGGAATTTTCAATATAGTGAAACTTTTCTGAGCTCATGAGTGATGGTACACACCTTTAATCCCAGAGCATGCCAGGAGGCAGAGACATATGGATTTCTGTAAGCTTGAGATAAGCCTGGTCTACTGAGCCAGAGCTGCTTAGTGATAATGTCCTCAAAAATAGATATACAAAATTAAATTTAACAATATTACAACTCTATATGGAGACATTATTGTCCAGCCGTGGCTGCTGTGATTCTGAATATTTTCTATATAGCTAAATTTATATATTTCTCTAGATATGGGGAGATTTTTGCTATTGTTTCAAAGAACATGCTTCCTATGCCCTGTGTATCTCCACACTCTCTGCAAAGCAGATATTTATATTTGGTATCTGAGGTGTTTTTAATGAGAATTTCTCCCATAAGTTCTGATATTTGAACACTTGGTTTTCAGTTGTGGTGCTATTTGGGAAGACTGTGGAACATCTGGGAAATGGAGCTTTGAAAAGATGACATCTATCCATGCAGGCAGGTCTTGAATATTCACAGTTTCTGCACACTGTTTGCTCTCTGCTTCCTGACTGTGATTGAGATGGAATCTCTAAGTTTTTTTTTTTTTTCCTGGCTTCATCTATGCCATTTGTTGCTAAGTCTCCCCAACATGACAGCCTCCTGTGTCTCTAGAATTGGAAGCCCAAATACACTTTCTTCTACAAGTTGCTTCTGGTAATTATGTTTTATCACAGAAACAGAAAATTGACAAAAACTATCTTTGAATACTAGCATCCCAGAGATCTTCTAATATGAAGTTATTACTTTTAAGTTATTAGTGTCTTCCTGTAATAATACATGTACCTTAGTATCCAACTCTGTCTACTGAATTCTCTCTACTGCTGATAATTTTGAGGGAATTTCTATGCTTTGTAAATAGAGAAAAGATTCCATATTAAAAACTGCAAAAATCAAATTCTCAGTGGTCAGCCACTTGAACAAGTACATAACAACACAAATTGTCCTTGGTTTATTTGGAGGGTTGGCACAAGTGTGGGAGGGTGAACCTGGAGCTGTGGGAAGTTAGTGTGTTTGGGAGCACTGTATGAGATTACCAAATTATCCATTAAAAATATTATATTGGAAAAATTACAGCAAGTTTTCACATTAGTTCTCCTGCATTTCACATCCAAATTCCTGGTCCTTTTCCTTATATATTCAGCTTTTTTGTGTGTTTTCATTGAAGTAATGGATGTTTCATTTCTAATTATTTTAAATTTTTTATAGCAGTTATTCTGAAAAATTTAAATTATTCTCTTTTTGTGTGTTTCTATATGTTAGGGTTTAAAGGTGCTTAGAGTGACTAGAACAAAGGGTTGCAGTCCCTGGAGTTGGAATAATAGGCAGCTCTGGGTCATTTGAACTGTATTCTAAGAACTAAACTTTAGTTCTGATCAAGAGTAACACTTTTATTTTAGCAAAGTATCCCCAGTTCTCAAAATAGAGATTTTTAAAATTCTGTTTTATGTTTTAATTAACATATAAATTATATCACTTTACCAATTTCTTTCCTTACTTAAACTTACGCAATGTTTCCACCATCACAATTGTGCCTTTTCATTACCTCTTAAAGTGATAGCTTCTTTTTGAAAGTATTAGTGTTAATTACAGAAAGAGGAGAGGAGAGGAAACGAGAGGACAGGAGAGGAGAGGGGAAAAAGAGAGAGAGAGAGAGAGAGAGAGAGAGAGAGAGAGAGAGAGAGAAAGAGAGAGAGAGATTAATGAAAACTTCTAAGGCCATTTAAAAATTTATTGAGGCTGCAATGTCTTTGGGTTTTATTCAAGCTAAAATAATAGCTCTGTATAGTACATTTATAATATAGAAAATTATAAGAAAAATAAAATTTTAGAATGAAGTTAAATATTTGATTATTGGTCAGTGGACTTATATGTTACATGCTACTTATAATTACATGTGAAATTGTGAAGTTGATATATTGCCCCAGAGTTTTCTTTAAAAAGACTTCTTTTATTTTTTTTTAATTTTTTTTCATGGTTTATTTTTTTATATTAAAAATTTCCATCTCCTCCCCTCCTCCTCCCCCTTCCCTCCCGTCCTTCTTCCCCTTATAAAGGGAAACCTATTAGAATTACACCTGATTTCTCAATGGAAAGCATGAAAGCCAGAAGAGCTTGGATAGATGTGCTACAGACACTAAGGGAACATGGATGCAAGCCTAGACTACTATACCCAGCAAAGCTTGCATTCACCATTGATGGAGAAAACAAGATATTCCAGGACAAAAACAGATTTAAACAATACGTAGCCACAAATCCAGCCTTGCAGGAAGTAATAGAAGGAAAATCACAAACCAAGGAGTCCAACAACGCCCACAATAACTCAGGCATCTAGCGACCCTTCATCAGAACAACTTGAAGAAGGGAAACACAGAAACTCTACTACAAAAAATGACCGGAGTTAACAACCACTGGTCATTAATATCACTTAATATCAATGGACTCAATTCACCTATAAAAAGGCACAGGCTAAGAGACTGGATACAAAAACAGGATCCAACATTTTGCTGTTTACAAGAAACACACCTCAACCACAAAGACAGACACCTACTCAGAGTAAAGGATTGGGAAAAGGTTTATCAAGCAAATGGCCCTAAGAAACAAGCGGGTGTGGCCATACTAATTTCCAACAAAGTTGACTTCAAACTAAAATCAATCAGAAGAGATGGAAAGGGACACTCTATACTCATAACAGGAAAAATCCATCATAATGAAGTCTCAATCCTGAATATCTATGCCCCTAATATAAAAGCTCCCACTTATGTAAAAGAAATACTTCTAGAACTCAAGGCAGCCATCAAACCACACACACTAATAGTTGGAGACTTCAACACTCCTCTATCACCAATGGACAGGTCAATCAGACAGAAACCTAACAGAGAACGGAAAGACTTAATGGAGGTAATGAACCAAATGGACTTAACAGACATCTATAGAACATTCCACCCAAATAGGAAAGAATATACCTTCTTCTCTGGGGCTCATGGAACCTTTTCGAAAATAGACCATATACTTGGTAACAAAGCAAACTTCCACAGTTACAAAAAAATATTAGTAACCACCTGTGTCTTATCGGATCACCATGGATTAAAATTAGAATTCAACAGCAATGCTACCCCCAGAAAGCCCACAAACTCATGGAAACTGAACAGTCAACTACTGAACCACACCTGGGTCAAGGAAGAAATAAAGAAAGAAATTAAAGTCTTTCTTGAATTTAATGAAAACAAAGACACAACACACTCAAACCTATGGGACACAATGAAAGCAGTGCTAAGAGGAAAGTTCATAGCACAAAGTGCCCACTTAAAGAAAACGGAGAAAAAGACTTCTTTTTTTCTTTTTTTTTCTTCCCTCCTCCTCCCCCTTCCCGCCCCTCCTTCTCCCCCTTCCCTCCCCTTCCCTCCACCCATACCTCCTCTCCCTCCCTCTCCAGGCCAAGGAGCCATCAGGGTTCCCCACTCTATGCTAAGATCAGGGTCCTCCCAACTCCCCCCTGGTCCAGGAAGGTGATCGACCAAGCTGAGAAGGCTCCCACAGAGCCCGTCCATGCAGAAGACTCAGAGCCCAGAGCCATTGTCCTTTGCTTCACAGTCAGCCCCCGCTGTTGGCCACATTCAGAGAGACGGGTTTGGTCGCATGATCCATCAGTCCCATTCCAACTGGAGTTGGTGATCTCCCATTAGTTCTGACCCACCATCTCCATGAGTGAATGCACCCCTCTCGTTCCTGACTTTCTCCCTCATGTTCTCGTTCCTTCTGCTCCTCATCAGGACATTGGGAGCTCAGTCCAGTGCTCCAATGTGGGGCTCAGTCACCTTCCCCATCTGTCGCCAGCTGGAGGTTCCCTCACGGTCCTGACTTTCTTTCTCATGTTCTCTCTCCTTCTGCTTCTCATCAGGACCTTGGGAGCTCAGTCCGGTGCTCCAATGTGGGGCTCTGTCATTTTCTTCATCTATCGTCAGGTGGAGGTTCTATGGTGATATGCAAGAAATTCATCAGTATGGCTATAGGAACTGGCCTTTTCAGGCTCCCTCTCCTCAGCTGCCCAAGGAACTAACTGGGGGCGTCTCCCTGGAAACCTGGGAACCCCTCTAGGGTCAAGTCTCTTGACAACCCTCAGGTAGCTCTTTAAATTAAGATATATGCTTCCCTGTTCCCATAACCACCCTTCCTATATCCCAAGCACCCCATTCCTCCGAGCTCCCCCCGTTCTCCCCTTCACACTTTTCTCTCCCCATCTTCCCTTGGCCCAGTCTTGCCCAACCCTCAAGTTCCCAATGTTGCCTGGTGATCGTGTCTACTTCCAATATCCAGGAGGATTACTATATCTTTTTTTGGGAGTTCACCTTCTTATTATCTTCTCAAGGATCCCAAATTTATAGGCTTGATGTCCTTTAATTATGGCTAGAAACCGATTATGAGTGAGTACATCCCATGTTCATCTCTTTGGGTCTGGGTTACCTCACTCAGAATAGTGTTTTCTATTTCCATCCATTTTCCTGCAAAATTCATGATGTCATTGTTTTTTACCGCTGAGTAGTATTCTAGCATGTATAAAAGACTTCTTAAACCCACAGAACTGCACTACACTTTGCCTGTTTCGATTGTCTTCTGGATCTGGTTTATTTCCTCTTATTCAATGAGTGCAAAACAAATGTCCTTGATGATGGGTACCACACCACTAATGAAGGTAGTTAAAAATTCAATTTAAGTAATTAAGTTGATCTACATGGTTTGAATGAAAGTAAAATCATCAATAAAATATAAACAAGGGTACAAGCTGGGGAAGTTGACATTTCATTCTATGACTCCACAATATTATCCCTTGTGGCATTATCCATAAGGCACACAGAGCTGGGAGACTTGGATTTCTTCTGTAATCGTGAAATTTAACAGATCCAAATATTAAATACTCCAATGGAGAGACTGTGATACATCATGCAATATTTGTAGATAGACCTCATATTGCCAGCATCCTTCTTTTCCTAGAACTTCATTGCACTTTGCATGCTTTCATAGTCACCTGCATCTTGTTTGTTTCCTGTTTTTTTAATAATGGTGAGATTACTGCCCTGTGTGATCCAGAGTCCATTGCACTAATGAATATAGATCAATGCTTTAATTTTAGCAAAAATGGAAACGTAGTGGTTTGAATAAATGTCAAATTAATATCCCTTTGCTATAAATCATTATGGAAGAGAGAAGATATTAAGTTGCATTCTGTAAATCAACAATACTTCCTTTGTTGCAACATATACAGATGGTTTCTGTTTTCCTTAATAATGGAGCAGATGCAAATATGAAAGGACCTCTGTCACAGAAACCAAATAACTTCATTCTAAAATTATAATTATGTTCCTATAATACACAGTTATAGAAAAAAATGGACTACACATAACTTTTGGGCAATTTGAATAAAACCCACAGCTGATGCCGCCAAGAGAAGAGTACCACCACTGAGCTAGGTAGACAAGATCATCGCTTTTCAAGAGAAAGAATGTGACGCGACTACTGGGTTGAACTCCTGATGAATTTGCATCCTGTTCTGGGATCCATTATCAGCTACTGTCTTCTCACTCAGCCTTTCTGTGTTGTGGTTTCTTTGTCCATAAGTTGGGAGTAAGAGGGATTATTTCTCTGCTGTCAAATTAGGATACATTAATATGGACCTATGCAATGACTGTGAAAATATTCTTGAAGAACAGGCTGAGCATCTTTTAGATTGTTTAAGTTATTGGTGTTAACACTGCAATAAACATAATTAAAGTCATCATTATTACCATTGTATCTAATTTACCAGTATATGAAAGAATATATATTTCACAAAATCTATGAGAATCACTTTAGTTTTGGAGACACAGTCAGCTTTAAATTTATGTTCCTCCTTCCTCATGCTGCAGGTAATTGGAATTGTGGATACAACACAGTACCTAGCCTGAGAGGCTCTCCTTTGTCACATTTTAACTCCTCTAAAATTGGAAGGACATTTACAACTCATAATGTGATAAAAGATTGTCAACACTTAAAATAATCAATACCCAATAAAGAATATCATCACATATCTCATGGTGCTTGGCACTAACTGAAATGTGACCTATATGCACGGAATTCCTAGTCTTTATACTGGCCTTTGAAAAATGCTAGTTATGTAAGCATGATGAAAGGAGTCCTCCTTTGCTCAGTTTGACCAGTAAAAATGGATGGGGCTGGTTATGTAAAAGCCGTTGCTAAGCAACACAGAGCACATGAAAGCGTGCTCACTGCGCATGTGCAGTGTCACATGGCAGTAACCTTGGCTTTAGTTTATGTTTATCCTGCAAAGTCTCTGTATTGCTTCTTAAAGGTTGATGGATTCCGTTATTCGGTACAGGAATCTTGCTTGAGGCTTGTTATGTTTGGCAGCTGCAATACTTTATTCTTAAATTCTGTCTCTCTCTCCCACCTGTCTGTCTCTCTGTCTGACATCTATCTATCTATCTATCTATCTATCTATCTATCTATCTATCTATCTATCTATCTATTATCTATCTATCATCTATCTATCCTTACTAAGTGGTCATTAATGGGCTTGCCTTTTTAGGAAAACTACTTCTCTCTTGAAGCTCTATCTGAGAGATTTTCTTCTGTGTTCTTGGATTTTCAGTGTAGTACAAAGCCTTGGTGTTTTACCTTTTGTGAGGCAAGGAGTAGTATCAATGCCTTTAAGCCCAGCACTAGGAAGGGCATAGGGAGTTGTAAATCTCTTGAAGTTTGAGGTCAGTCTGGTGTTCACAGTGAGACAGAGGTACATAGTGTCCCAAAAATAAAAATGTGAAGTATTTTTTAAAAATTTAACATAACTACAACACTATGCAGGGAGATTATTATCCAGCCATGACTGTTGTGGTCTATAGATGAGTTCACTAATTTCTCTTGATATGAGGAAATTTCTGCTATTATTTCAAAATGATTCTTGTTTCATGCATATCTCCAGACTATAATGTCAGACCTTTAAATTGGTCTCTGTGGTGCTTTTAATGATAATGTCTCCCACAAGTTCAGATATTTGAACAGTTGTTCCCAGATGGTGGTGCTTACTGGGGAGGATGTGGAACATCTGGGAGATAGGTTTTGATAGATGACATCTGTCCCTGGAGGAAGGCCTTGAATGGTCATAGTCTCTGCCCACTGCTTCCAGCCTGTGCTAGAGATGGAATCTCTATGCATCCTTGTCTTGCCACTTGTGCTGAGTCTCCCCACCATGATAGACCCTTATGCCTCTGAAATTGGAAGTGCAAAGATACTCTTTATTTTATAAGATTCTTCTGGTCATGATATATTATCACAGACACAAAAGCAAATACCCTAGGTACAGACAACCCCCAAGCTTAACTTGCTATGGAAACAGGTTGAATATGATAAGGAAATTAATTATTTGGTCTCACTTATCAGGAAAAATAAATCCACCATTTAAAAACATTAGACAAGTGTATTACCCGGTATATCCTCTAATCATAGAAATCACACATTTAACATAATCTTTTGAATGAAATTATATTTTTATTAATCATGTTTGTCCCATCTCCTTCTTACAATATTCAGTCATGATAGAAATTTAAAATTAACAAGCAAACAAACAACCTAACTAGTCACAGTAGGCATAAAAATATTAAAGTGTATGACCTTGTGTTTGCATCTAGGAAAACTAGTGCATTCTGTGACCCATATGTAATCCTTTTTCAGATTCATAGATATAGGACATATAGAAATGTTACACCATACATTACTTATATATTCCTACTCGTATTCCCAATTCCTTACATAAAGCACATATAATAAGACACCTTCTCAAAACATTTAAATGCAAGAAAGAGGAAGGGAGAAGGGGAGTAGTGGGGAGAGCTTGAGGGAATGGGATAGTCGAGATGGAGGAAGGACAGAGATGAGAGCAAGGAAAGAGATATCTTGATTGAGGGAGCCATTTGGGGGTTAGCAAGAAACCTGACTGTAGAAAAATTCCCAAGAATCCACGAGGATGACCCCAGCTAAGACCCTATGCAATAGAGGAGAAGGTACCTGATCTGGCCTTGCCCTGTAGTCAGACTGATGAATATCTTAAATATCACCATAGAGCCTTCATCTAGCTATTGATGGAAACAGATACAGAGACTTACATCATATCACTGAACTGAGCTCACAAAGTCCAATTGAATTGTGGGAAAAGTGAGAATATGAGCAAAGAGGTCATGACCATGATGGGTTCACCTACTGAAACAGTTTACCTGAGATAATGGGAGCTCACTAACTCCAGCCCGACAAGAAAGGAAACCACATAGGTCCAAACTAGTCCCTCTGACTACGGTGGGGCAGACTGCAGAGCCACTGGCAGTGGCAAGAGAATTTATCCTTATTGCATGTACTGGCTTTTTGGGAACCTGTTCTCTTTAGATGGATACCTTGCTCAGCCTAGATATAGTAGGGGGGGTTCTTGGACCTTCCTCAAAGAAATGTGCCTTATTCTCTCTGAGGAGTGGATGGCGGGTGGGGTGGAGGAGTAGATGGAAGGAATAGAAGGAGAGGAAGGAGTGGGAACTTGGATTAGTATATAAAGTGAAAAAAGGTAGTTTGTTTTCTTTTAAAAAATAATTTTAGAAAGCATTTTCTCAATTGGGGTTGTCTCCTTTCAGTTAACTCTAGCTTGTCTCAAGTTGATACAGGCTAGACAGCACACTCCTTTAATGTTGAAAATCTGAAAGTAAGTTTTTACTCAAGAAGGTGCTTTTGGCCAGTGGCTTAATAAAATATAGCCCAACTAGAAGAGATATTTAGAAAGAGAGTTGATAGAGCCATGGAGATGCCATGTAGCACCACCACCATGTAGAGACAGATCCATGGTATAGAACTTTACTCTGTAAGCCACAGTCACATGGCAATACACAGATTAATGGAGATGGAATAGTTTAGGATATGAGAGTTAGCCAGAAATACACTTAAGATATTGACCAAACAGTATTGCAATTTATATAATTTCTGTGGGATTACTTCTGCTCTGTGCAGCCAGAAACGAACAAGCGTCCTCCCCCAACACAAGATAGTCTTTACCTGTAATGCTTGAGAGAGTATTTGAATTGTAGAAATAGGTGGATTTTTACACAGATTCCTATATGTATTGCTGAGGCTAGGGCACTTCTTTTAAGGTTAAATCAATTTATGTTTCATGGATATCTTATCTAAATATCCTTAAAAGATTTTTATGACAAATTATTAGTTAGTTTGTTTATGACACAAAGGTTGATGGTCTGGAATCCTGTGCTGTATACTTATATTAGTATTAAAGTTTTTCTCAATGTAGAACTTAGATTTAGAATAGTAGGTTTTAGAGTAGGGTGCTCGCGCAGTGTCTTAACACAATTATACACACATATAGGATTAAATGATGAAATGTATTCAAGCCCTCTAAAACCTTTAGTATACATTTTGGTATCGAGTAGTTCTATAGAAACAAATGTAATGATGCATTACTCCAGTAATTGTATCTAGAACTGTTTCTCCAATTTGACTACAGCTTCAGGTACAAAATACTCAGCCTACAGTAAGGAATGGACTGGAAAAGCTTACTGTGAACTATCTAAAGAACTATGTAAAATAAATGTATGGATACTGCTGATTCAACTCTTGTGAAAAAAAGTATTTGGTGACTAATAATGAGAACTTTTGCATATTCAAAAAATTAAGAAATTTAATGAAGCTAGCTGGTTGCATCTGGTGTTTATGAATATGGTAAAAATGGAGGGAATGACCTTGGACATCAAATTCCCCAGCTCTATAGGCATGTAAACAACCTAAAGTTTTCTCTATGTTCACAAGGAAACAAACTATTCTACAGCTCTCATAGGGCTTAAATAACTGAAAACACAGCCCAAGTCATCATCATAATATTGGTACATCACAACGTGATGTTCCATTCTCAACTGTCAGTCAAAGTGAGTTCGTGGTTGTAAAAGAGATTCTATATCTTAGGATGAAATGATGTGGGATAACTATATATAACTGAGGCAGTAGAACACTCAGATCCCTTAGTAGTGGATATATCCTCACCTTTACCTCCTGAAATATTTCTTACCTGTTTTTTCCCCTGGGGAATTAATTCTCTCTTGTCTGTGGAGCCGACAAAGACCTTTGGTGAAAGAAATAACAATCAACACAAGGGTAATGTACTTAGGTGATCCCTTGTCTGTACTTTAGATGGATAGCCAGCATCAAGGTAAGCAGGCAAATGGAGGGCAGGGATAAAGTGTGACAAATGAGGATACATTGCTAAAGAACTTGATGAGTCTTCTAATTATTATAATTGGAAGTCTGCATGATACATGTGAAAATGGTTTCATTGGCATGAGATAACAGAAAAAAACTAGATCATACTGACTTATTGACAAAAGCCTACTGCATAAAGAATCTAGATTTCTTATATCAGTTCAATTTTAAAAGGTACCTATGGTTTATTTGATTATTTGCTTGAACCTATGTTATACAATAGTCTACTCTGAAGGAGTTTGAAATGTCTGACATGCCTCTACTTTCTATTCATGAAAGAATCAAGGGAATGATCAAATGGGAAGATTAGAGTGGTTTATCACATAAGGCACAATTCTCTACAGTGGAGGTGACCAGAAGACTTTCTTCACTAATCCTGTAAGGAGCTGATTCATGGCAAGCCCATGAATATATGTAAATATTTACCAGAGTATATAGGGAAGCATAGACTGAAATTGCATGTCTTCACTGCAATAGGTTAGACTGAATCCTACAGTGGAATGTCTATATGGCAGCACCAAATTACAAAGGCAAGGTGGGATATTCACCTTGATAGACAGTGTATGCAAAAAATGTTTATAAGGGTTTGATTATGGCTAATTAATCATAATGCTTTCAAAAGTGAGGTAGACAGGAAATCTGATACGTTCTTGTTCAGTCTCTATAAGAAGAAAAATCAGAGGACAAATGGTTGGGAACTTTCAAGGTGTGTGATTTGTCCATTGGTTAGAAAGACATCCAGAAGGAGCATAGATGGAGATCTTGTGGGGACATGACTGCCAGTCCTAACCTGAGGGCACTGTGTTACTGTCTGATGAGAAATAGACTGCTCTATCCCAGTCAGTAGAGACTCTGCCGCCAGAGTGCTCAGATCTGTGTGATGATTTATATACAAGTCCCCCATATGATGGCTAAAGACACTTCATATGGTACCAGGCATCCCTTAGGGGCCATTGACTCTTGTCCTCAAATACTTATGAGATCCTAGTGCTCTGAGATAAGAAGATAATGGTGATCCTGCTGTGAGGTGTTTAACCACTTGTATTTTGTTTTTGTGAACTTTCCCAATGCTCTGGAACCAGGATGAGTTGATCGTGCATAACTATATAATAAGAAAGAGAAACAAGAGAGGGGAGTAAAACAATTTTTCCCAGCTGTTGATTCCATAGATAACAGTAATGCACACCTTTAATATCCATCTTGGTAAACCTGTCCTTCAGCCCGTTCAGCAACGTTTGGCTCTATGTTTATATTAGCAATGAGAATTTGAATAGAGTCTACGTCTTTGGTCTTTCCCAGTGGTGTCAAATAACATAACCTGTAACTTTATGTACAAATGGTTCTGTACTGACTGCTCCAGAATTGGAAATAATACCTTTGATTGAGAAGGGTTGTAATTGCTACCTTGTTATGGCTAACTGTTGTTATCCCAGCTTGTAACCTTGTCTTTGTCCTGGAGGACTTTGGGACTATCGCGTTATGCTTCTATTCTGCTCTGTATCCCCCCTTCTTTTATCCATCAAATCCTCCATTTAGAATCTTCTCCCATGAACTTTAGAAAATCTTGTCTTTCTTACCTCCAATGCTGTCCTCTCAAACCCTCATTTTTGGGGAGGCAACTGTTATACACAAATAAGAAAAGCTGCTTTAATTAACTGCTTATTTTAATTAATTTAACTATGATTATTTGGGTTGTTGGCCTCTCTCTTGCCATCTTTCAGATTGAAATACAGCATATGCGGCCATGTGACCATAAAACATTGTCAGAGTAGAATTTATACATGAGGATAAAAAAATGGACGTTCATTTACCAAAAATGAAGGGAACATGGAAGTAGCTTTATGCCAAATCCTCCAACAGCAGAGACCAATGCTGAACCCACAATGGACATCATTCTTTGGATAACCACCTAGTGACTAGGTCCCAGTTCACAAACCTTGGACCATTCAAATTCTGGGAAAGTCAACATTGTAGAGTTACTTACTGTATTATAGATATTTATTGTGGGTGTTGATTTGGAATCCCTATGTATACATCTACTAAAACTGTGATACTTGGCCTACATGATGATGCCGTTATGGTGCTTTAAACATTTTTCTAATCTAGAAATTCAGAGTCAAGGAAGTGTCATGGTTGTTGTTGTATTCATAATTCCCCACTGTTCTATACTGGCTGGCTTAATAGAACAGTAGATTTTCCCCAACAAAACCATAGAGATTACCATGAAGAAGTCCAAGGCTGGCTGTCCAGGTAATAGTTAGATTGCTGTCATTTTAGCTGATAAGGAAGCCATTAGATTTATACTTCATTATCCAACTTATTCTTCTAGGGTCCCTGTGATAGAGTAGATGGCAGTCAATTAGCAGGAGCAAGCCAACCTCAGCCAGCTTCACCCCTATCTAGGACTGAAGCTCCTGGATAGCCATTTATTATGCAAAATCAAGCCTTGCTTTTTTGAAGATTCATGGTCTCCTGCTGAGAAAGGCAAACTCACAGACAGTATTATCATGATGACAGGTTTCCTGCTGAGGAAAGCAAACTCACAGATAGGATTACCCTGTTGATGAGCTTTCTGTTGAGAAAGGCAGATAAACAAGTTGAAAGTTAAAAAAAAAGTTTTTTTCTGTTTGTTTAAAGAACTTGGTAGGCAACAATTGATCTCAGTTTTCAACCACCTATATCTTGTAAGAAATTGTAAGGAGGCTGCTTGATAGTTCCTGGCTGCTCAGCCCCCCAAACCACACAGAAACTGTATTAATTAAAACACTGCTTGGCTCTAGCTTCTTATTGACTAAATCATACATATAAATTTCACCCATCTTCATTAATCTGTGTATTGCCATGTGGTGTGGCTTACCAGGTAAAGTTCTGGCATCTGTCTCTGGCAAGGCTATGTGGCTTCTCCTTGACTTGGCCTCCTTTCTCCAAGCATTCATTTTAGTTTCCTCGCTTATCTAAGTTCTACCCTATCAACAGGCCAAGGCAGTTTCTTTATTCAACAATAGTATTCACAGCATAAAGAGGGGAATCCCACATCAAGAAATGTTTGGATGTTTCCAGATGAGACAGAAAAGCAGTTCAAGGTTCATGTAAATTATGTAAATTATTACTCTGGGAAAGTAATTTAAGGTATGAGGAAAATGAGAATTAAAGATGACACATGATATTAATTAGAGTTCAGAGTTTTAACATATTAACTAGTGGAGAAGTTGGCAGCAGTATTTCCAGTGGTCCATTCGAGAACATGTATTTTCTTGAATAATGAATCACAGATATAAGAAACACAATACTACATTTTTATGTTTATAAGTACAAGCAGCCTTCTGGAGAACCAGTGCCATGACTCCCAGATGCTGGCACCTACTTGACATCTGAATTATTTATTTTAAGGTACAGTTTGACAATCACTACTAGTCAGCAGGAGCTGAGAAATTTGGGTGATTAATAAGGGAGCTGCATCACTGAGGTGAAGTCTTCTGGAAAGTGTTTACTCAGAGTTAGTACACAGAAGTTGTGTTCCACAGAGCCAAAGCTGTACCTCTTCCTGGCACATGAAATCGGTAGTGTCACATGGTACTAATTTAGAAGGAATACATGAAGGGTTCATGGAGAATTGTTGAGACTTGGTAGAATGTGTTAGTGCTAGAGTCACCACAGGAACCCAGGAAAGGTTATTGGTGAATGTGTAGCCAAGTTGTAGCAAAAGACTCTAACAATTTAGATATGCCAGAATCGTAGGATGATCTCCAAGAACAACAGCAGCCATGAAGTGTAGGAGGAGGGCCCGCTTGTTTGTCCTGGCCACCTGGCTAGCTTAAGCCCAAAATAAGTACACAGAAACCATATTACTTAAATCACTGCTTGGCCCACTAACTCTAGCTTCTTATTGGCTAACTCTTACATCTCAATTTAACCCATCTCCATTAATATGTGTATTGCCTCATGACAATGGCCAACCAGCAAAGATTCGGCAAGTCTTACTCTGACAGCAGATCCATGGCATTTCTCTGACTTTGCCCTTCTAATCCCAACATTCAGTTCTGTCTTCCCCACTTACCTAAGTTCTGCCCTATCAACAGGCCAAGGCAGTTTCTTTATTCGTTAATGGTAATTACAGCACACAGAGGGGACTACCACATTACCTCCCCTTTTCTGTTTAAATAAAAGGAAGTTTTTAACTTTAACATACTAAAATTACATATAACAAAATAGTTATCAAACAAGATTACAGTTACAATATTTATATCTACTTAATCTTTTATCATAACTAAGGAAAACTATAACTATAAATTCTTCACCTCCATCAAAGACTCCAGAAGGATATAATATTACCTAAGTAAAGAGGAAATGCTTGTAAACCACTTCAACAGTTTTGAATTGCCAGAGACATCTCAATACTTGGACAGTCACCCAAGTTCTTCTGTACCATTGGGCATCCATCTCAGCCCATAGGCCCATAGTATCCAACAGACCTTTCCATGAAACAGGAAATTTCAAAAACAGGTCTGCCTATATTGGCAGTTTGAAGTCACTATTTTCTGTGTCCTGCAGAATGTCTGGTAGACTCTTTTATTAAGCAGGAACCCCAACAGACCATATCATCTTTAGGCAAGTTTAGCAGTCCTTTTTTGGCAGGTACTGCATGTCCAATTAAGCAGTTCGGGCAAGAGGAGTTTCTTGCCCAAATGGCTAACCAACTGCATAAGGAGCCTCTTTGATGCCCATATTCCTCCTGAAGTAGCTTGTGATGCCAGAAGCAGATGTGTCTTACTGTCATGAAAAGTCCTAAGTTCTTAAACATTTTAAATTCCATATTTTGAAGGTCTCTGTAAGATTTAAAGAATATTTATCTAACTGAAATATACCTCTATACATCTAGAAAATCTAACCAACATGACTACAAGCTTGAATTTTATATATGATTACCCATTAACCTATATTTTTAATTACAAAATACATTTTAAAATAGGCTGAACAAACATAATACCTTAATCAAGATCAGAAATTATGTACACAGTATAACAAAATTGATCTTAAATTTGTATCAATAAACCAAGATCCATACCAATGCAAATCTTTTATAGTAATGGAATGGATTCTACTGGCTCTTAAGGCAGTCGGTTGAGGGTACAGGGTGGAGCCAGAAAAGTGACCCTGACAGAGGATCTGGCTTGGAAGCAGTGCAGCAGATCGTGATTGGATCCTTGACATTGGACAGTGCAGTTATTTACAGAGCAGCAGTTTGATTTTGCTTCTTATTGAATTGGGACTGTGCTTGTTTGGGTGGAAGCATCACCCCAGCTTCCTAACAATTCTTTATACATAAGTCTGGATTGTTTGCCTGGGGGCTTCACCCAGTTCCTGGCATAAATTCCCTCCCCAGGGAGGGTCAAGAAAGGCCACCAAATGACAACCCTTCCCTAGGAAGTTCAGGACCACTCCCCACAGCCTATTTAAACTGCCCCTCAGGGAATGAACATGTGGACTCTGGATTTCATGTGGTTTCCCCTTTCCTCTATTCCTCTCTCCATGCTTTTTTGGTGCCACCTGGGAGTAAGGACATTTTATGAAAGATAGGCATATTTAATTTAATTTGATTTGATTTGGTCTGATTAGGATTACTTGTATCAGCATGGAGGCTCATCTAAGACAAAATACCTAACAATGACATAGATTTTTCTTGAAATGAGAATTTAACTTGTTTCTGATTAATGGAAGCCTACAATGGAAAGACTTTTACTAATTTTAAGTACTTAAATTTTTTCTTTTTTTTTCTTTTTTTATTTAATATTTTAAAAATTTCCATCTCCTCTCCTCCTCTTTTCCCTTCCCTCCCCTCCCTTCCACCCATACCCACACTCCCTCCCTCTCCAGGCCAAAGAGCCATCAGAGTTCCCTTCACTATGTTAAGTCCAAGGACCTCTCAACTCCCCCCAGGTCCAGGAAGTTGGTCCACCAAACTGACAAGGCTCACACAGAGCCCGTCCATGCAATAGAGTCCAAGCTCATCGACATTGTCCTTGGTTTCTCAGTCAGCCTCCACCATCATCCACATTCAGAGAGTCTGGTTTGGTTGCATGTTCCATCAGTCCCATTACAACTGGTCTTGGTGATCTCCTGTTAATTCTGTCCCACCGTCTCAGTGGGTGAATGCACCCCTCACAGTACTGACTTTCTTTCTTATATTCTCCCTCTTTCTGCTCCTCATCAGGACCTTGGGAGCTCAGTCCAGTGCTCCAATGTGGGTCTCCATCTCTATCTCCATCCATCGCCAGGTGAAGGTTCTATGGTGATATGCAAGATATTCATGAGTATGGTTATAAGATCTGGCCTTTTCCAGCTCCCTCTCCTCAGCTGCCCAAGGAACTAGCTGGGGGTATCTCCCTGGATACCTGGGAACACCTCTAGAGTCAAGTCTCTTGACCACCCTCAGTTGGCTCCCTTAATTAAGATATATGCTTCCCTGCTCCCATATCCAACCTTCCTATATCCCAAGCATTCCATTCCCCCAAGCTCTCCCCATCCTCCCCTTCATGCTTTTCTCCTCCCATCTCCCCTTACCCCCATCTTACCCCACCCCCAAGTTCCCAATTTTTCCCAGGCAATCTTGTCTACTTCCAATATCCAGGAGGATAACTATATGTTTTTCTTTGGGTTCACCTTCTTATTATCTTCTCAAGGATCACAAATTATAGGCTCGATGTCCTTTAGTTATGGCTAGAAACCAATTATGAGTGAGTACATCCTATGTTCTTGTTTTGGGTCTGGGTGACCACACTTAGAATAGTGTCTTCTATTTCCATCCATTTGCACACAAAATTCAAGATGTCATTTTTTTATCGTTGAGTAGTATTCTAATATGTATATATTCCACACTTTCTTCATCCATTCTTCCACTGAAGGGTATCTAGGTTGTTTCCAAGTTCTGACTATTACAAATAATGCTGCTATGAACATAGTTGAACAAATGCTTTTGTAGTATGATTGGGCATCTCTTGGGTAAATTCCCAAGAGTGGAATTCCTGGGTCCTGAGGTATGTTTATCCCAAATTTCCTGAGAAACCACTACACTACTTTCCAAAGTAGTTGCACAAGTGTGCATTCCACCAGCAATGGATGAGTGTACCCCTTATCCCACAACCTATCCAGCAAAAGCTGTCATTGGTGTTTTTGATTTTAGCCAATCTGACAGGTATAAGATGGTATCTAAAAGTTGTTTTGATTTGCATTTCACTGATAGCTAAGGGGGTTGAGCATGACCTTAAGTGTCTTTTGACCATTTGAACTCCTTCTATTTAGAATTCTCTGTTCAGTTTAGAGCCCCATTTTTTAAATGGGTTAATTAGCATTTTAAAGTCTAGTCTCTTGTGTTCCTTATATATTTTAGAGATCAGACCTTTGTCAGTTGCAGGGTTGGTGAAGATCTTTTCCGAGTCAGTAGGCTGCCTTTGTGTATTAGTGACAGTGTCCTTTACTTTACAGAAGCTTCTCAGCTTCAGGAGGTCCCATTTATTCAATGTTGCCCTTAATGTCTGTGTTGCTGGGGTTATACATAGGAAACGGTCTCCTGTGCCCATTTGTTGTAGAGTACTTCCCACTTTCTCCTCTGTCAGGCTCAGTGTGTTCAGATTAATATTGAGGTCTTTCATCCATTTGGACTTGAGTTTTGTGCCTGGTGATAGATATGGATCTACTTTCATTCTTCTACAGGTTGACATTCAGTTATGCCAGTACCAGTTGTTGAAGATGCCCTCTTTCTTCCATTGTGTACTTTTGGCTCCTTTTTCAAAAATCAGATGTTCATAGGATTGTGGGTTAAGATCCGGGTCTTCTATTCAATTCCATTGGTCAACTTCTCTGTTTTTATACCAATACCAAGCTGTTTTCAATCCTGTAGCTCTATAATAGAGTTTGACGTTAGGGATGGTAATGCCTCCAGAAGTTAGTCCTGTTAGTTGTGAAGAATTAGTAACTGTTATCAAAAACCTCCCTACCAAAAGGAGCCCAGAATCAGATGGTTTCAATGCAGAATTCTACCAGAACTTCCAAGAAGAGCTAATACCTATACTCCTTAAGGTATTTCATAATATAGAAACAGAAGAGTCATTGCCAAATTCCTTTTATGAAGCTATAGTTACCCTGATACCTAAACCACACAAAGACTCAACCAAGAAAGAGAATTACAGACCAATCTCACTCATGAACACTGATGCAAAAATTCTCAATAAAATACTGGCAAACTGAATCCAAGAACACATTAGAAAAATTATCCACTATGATCAAGTAGGTTTCATCCCAGAGATGCAGGGCTGGTTCAACATACAAAAATCTATCAATGTAATCCATCATATAAATAAACTGAAGGAAGAAAAAAACCATATGATCATCTCATTAGATGCTGAAAAAGCATTTGACAAAATTCAACACCCTTTTATGATAAAGGTCTTGGAGAGATTAGGGATACAAGCGTCATTCCTAAATACAATAAAGGCTATCTACAGCAAGCCGACAGCTAACATCAAATTAACGGAGAGAAACTCAAGGCTATCCCACTAAATTCAGGAACATGACAAGGCTGTCCACTCTCTCCTTATCTCTTCAGTATAGTGCTTGAAGTTCTAGCAATAGCAATACGACAACATAAGGGGGTCAAGAGGATCAAATTGGAAAGGAAGAAGTTAAACTTTCGTTGTTTGCAGATGATATGATAGTGTACATAAGCGACCCGAAAAATTCCACCAAAGAACTCCTACAGCTGATAAACTCCTTCAGTAATGTGGCAGGACACAAGATCAGCTCCAAAAAATCAGTTGCCCTCCTATACACAAAGGATAAGTTATTAGAGAGGGAAATCAGAGAAGTATCACTTTTCTCGATAGCCACAAATAGCATAAAATATCTTGGGGTAACTCTAACCAAAGAAGTGAAGGATTTATTTGACAAGAAAGAAATTTATTTGAAGAAAGAAATTGAAGAGGATACCAGAAAATGGAAGGATCTCCCTTGCTCGTGGATTGGGAAGATCAACATAGTAAAAATGGCAATTCTTCCAAAAGCAATCTATAGATTCAATGCTATCCCCATCAAGGTCCCATCAGAATTCTTCACAGATATTGGAGGACAATAATCAACTTTATATGGAAAAACAAAAACCCTGGATAGCCAAAACAATCTTATACAATAAAGAAACTTAACTTTTAAAGTGTTTGAATCTCTAAGACTATTGGCCTCTCTAAGTTTGTAAAATGTTTTATATTATGATGTTAATATTTATGTGTGCTCTTGGGGATGAACAAGAGGTTTGTGAATTAACAGTAATGTGTTTGGTTGTCAAACTGACAATGATTCAATTTTGCTGCCTAGTATTATATGAACTTGAAACCAACTAGAATCATCAGACATGAAGGAGCCACAATTGAGAAATATGCCTCCAAAGATCTGGCTGAAGGCAAGCCTTTATGGCATTTCTTTTAATTAGTGACTGATGTAGGACCCAGCTCATTGTGTTTGATTGGATGTGGGTTGTTCCTACTTTTATAAGAGGGCATGCTAATCATGGTAATCCAAATGAGAAGCATTCCTCCATGACTTCTGCATCAGCTCTTGCTCCAAATTCCTGCTTGAGTTCCAGCCCTGACCTCCTTTGATGATGAAAAGATATGTGCAAATGTCAGCATACTAAACTTGTTCCTCCTCAAGCGGCTTTTGCTCATGGTGTTCCATCACCACAATTGTCACCATAACTAAGACACCTGACTTTACTTCATGCTCTTTGACAGTTGTTCCTCTGATACAGTCATCCATCAGTAACATGTTAAATATATTTTTATGGCTTTTGGGTGTGGATTGAAGAAAGTGACTTTC
This sequence comes from Arvicola amphibius, assembly GCF_903992535.2. Taxonomy (NCBI): domain Eukaryota; kingdom Metazoa; phylum Chordata; class Mammalia; order Rodentia; family Cricetidae; genus Arvicola; species Arvicola amphibius. The sequence goes on along the minus strand of NC_052058.2, from coordinate 119,706,725 downwards.
AAGGAAACTTCTAGGTTTTCCAGGGCTATTTAGGAATTTCTAAGACATCTAAACTCATAAGGGTAATCAGCTTCTCTAGCAGATGGCCACTATTGGATGACCTAGTATTTATAATACAAGTCAGTCTAATAAATCCGCTTTGTAATGTGCATGCATTCTATTGTTTCTGTTCCACTAGTAAGTTCTAACTACAACTGTTAATATTAATGACAACAGTTTTATATTAATGCTGTGTCAAATATCTGAAATATTTATTACCTAGGTTATCTACAGATTTCAGATATTTTTAGATTCAGGAATAATTTCATAGTTTATCATATTTAGATAGTTTAAGGAACTGATTGGAGTTGTGATTCATCCGAGACTTCATTGATGTTTTTCTGGCACCTCATACATATAGCCTTACAAAGGTTTTCTATAGTATTTTGCCACATCCACACTTTCAGTACAATCCATCACATGAGGTGTAGGAATTTTCAATTTTGGAATATATCAGTACTCTAAAAGTTATATATTTTGAACTCATATTCCAGATTATAAAATCTTTAAATGCATAATGTTACTATTTGGCTAAAGTTCAACTGTGGGGAATGTGCAGAGATTGGGTAAAGACTGTAATCTCTGTTCCATGTAGCACTTTAGAGTCCAGACCCTTTCAATATTGGACTATCTCCTCTAGGTACTTATGATCAATTCTTTCACCAATCATTAAAAATAGAAGAGGAGTAAAAACTCTATCAGGACCATTATGGACAAGATATTCCAGCAGGGAACCCTACTTTAGGAGATTTCTCTTCCATAACATCAGCTAATCACAGAGTAATGGTTAGAAAAGATATGGTCAGTAGGGTTTCAAGTATAATTAAGATTTCAATAAGTCATTGAGTTATCTTTTATATGTTTGCTCTATATATCATTAAATATAGACTTTGTATCTTGCACAGAGTAACAGAATTATTTCATAAACAAAATTATCCACAATTTTGTCCAGGCATTCACTGAGGTCCACAGTTCTGGATTTCTGAAAGATACTGCTTTCTACTATGACTGTAATGTGTTTTTTCTTTAAGTTTAAAGGAGCAAGACACAGCCCAAAATATTTACTGCTGTGGCAAGTAGCTCTGTCAGAAAAAGGAAGGAAATCATAAAGAGAATCCTCATTTAGAAAGAGGAAGATGGAGCCTATCAGCCTCTGGTGTACAGGAAATGTGGAAACTAGCAGTGCTTTCTCATTTGCAAGCAGGAATTCCTCCAGGACATAAATGCATGACAGATATCTGCCTTAATTCTTTTTGGTCAATGAGGATAGATGAAGTAGAATAAGGAGACATTTGTTTTCAGTTTGAATAGAGACTGGGTCTGTGACTTGATTCTATACTGAAGTAATCTCCTAGATGTTTAAGTCTCCTGTTTCCACTGTCAAGCTCAGAACCGACCTGGGTCTGAGTCATCTATATGGGAGGTGAACCATAAAATTAACTGGAAAAAAAGGTATATTCATGCTTATAAGGAAAGAAGCAATGCATTTCTAACACTATTTTTATTATTCTTGAGAAACTTGAGGGACTACTGATTGTTTTCTGTGGGGGCAAAAATCTGTGTAGTTTGATGAAATTCACACTGGTTTACTGTTGTTTTAATTACTTGTGACTTTATTTGTGTAGAAAGTCATTGACCAGCTTAATCATAAAGGGCCTGCACTATTGTTTTAAAAAATCATTATTGTCCAGCTAGAGAAGCCTTGTGCAAGAAAGCACACTAAATATTGTGCATATTCCAGATGAGTGATAAGTATCTGCAGTATAGATGTTTGTATGAGCTCAGTTGACCTTGTTCATAAATAATGGACTATTTAATATCATGTGCTATAAATTTTTGAGTTGTACAATACAGTGACTGTCTGTGTTCCCAATACCACATCTAAAACCATAATCTGAAATAAAGTATTGTGTTAAATGATGCTTGTTCGTTTCAGGAGACTCCTGTTGCAACAGATATAGAACAGATTGCATAGTGTAAAAGTATGTTCTACAGGCCCAAACACTGTTCTAATGGTCCACTTAGGAGAAGAATATTGTTTATACTTGAAGATGTCATTCAACATTGACAGTTTGATGTATTGTTATGGGTCTGAAAGTATTGTTCAAAGATTCAGCAATCAGACAATGAATAAATATTAACAAATAATACTCTAAAATAATATTTTGGCATAGTTTCTTTTCTAATTTTTTATTAATTCCTTGTGAATTTCACATCACACATCTCAAACCCATTCATCTCCCTGTTCCTTTACATCCATGTTCTGCCTTTGCAAGCCCCACTTCAGATAAAACAAAATTGAAAATTTGTCATGGAAGTTTTGCTGTGACACACTGATTAACAAATATATCCTTTAGTCCATACATTTTTACTTGCAAGTGTTCATAGCAATGAATCATTGGTCTTTCTTGAGTGCTCTTGTTTCTGCTCCACTATTGATCCTGGGCCCTCACTTGGACTCCTCTTGGATACTCTGTTGTTGTCCTGTGTCTTGGAGATTTTGAAAATTGCTTCTGTGGGACTGGCCCCTTCACAAGCTGTAGTAGTTTATATATGGGTTGGATATTGGGATGGGCCAACTCATAACCCCAGTTGTGGGCCTAAGTGGTTGCTGGATTAGTCAGATCGTCAACCCTCCCTCATTCTTAACACCAGGGTGAGCTCTCCAGCACTGTCCTCTGCTAGCTCCCCCAAGCAGTAAACCATAAGAGGCATGGTGAGTTCCTCTGCTCTCATTTGCTTGTGGACAGCTCATCTAAATTACACCACCAGGCCGAGCATTTCCATGCTACCCAGGTGAAGTACAGGAACTGTTCTCTTGTAGCTGCTCAGGGAGGGCCAGGTTTTCTAGTCTCATGATCCAGGGACCTGCTTTCCCATCTACCACAGGAAATGAGAGGTAAAGGGCAAAGGGTGGCATCTCTCCCCCACCCAAGTCTGTTCATGACAGATGAGTATGGGGGCTAGATCCTTATGCTTATGCCCTTGGGGCCAACTCACCTGTGTCCTCATTAGCAGTGTCAGCACTACTGGGTTGCCTAGGAGAGGTGCAGGTCCTGCTCTCCTAATTGCTGCGGCTAGTGAGGTGCATGACTATCTCACAGGATCTCATGACCTCAGAGTCAACTCTCCCACCTGCTACCAGTAGTCAGGGGTGTGGGGACATCTCCTGGTGTAGGGGGCATCTACCCTCCACTCTGCCACTATAAGGTAGTTGAGGTCATGCTCACATTCTCACTGACACCCTTGTCAGTAGTGTCAGCTCCACTGCGCTGCCCAGGCAAAATGCATGGCCTGCACTCCCTAGGGCTACAGTTGATGAGAAATGGGTATTTCCATACACTAGCCCAAAATTGATTGTTCAAAAATTTATTTTTTTATAATTTATTTATTTATTTATTTTAAATATTTTCCTTTTTTATTACTTACAAAAATACCAATCCAAATTCCCACTCTCTCCCCTCTTCCGAGTCCCCTCCTTCTCTCTCCCCAGACATAAGGGAGTGCCATGTACCCCACACTGTGGAAAGTCCAAACCTTCTTTGCTACATCTAGGTTGAGCAAGGTTTACATTAAAAAAAAATAGGATCCTATGAAGCCGGTATATACAGTAGAGACAAACCCTAGTGTCAATATCATTGGTCACTCAGTCTGCCCTAGCTGTCATCTACCTTCAGAGGGGGCTTGGTTGTTCCCATGCTTATTCACTCCCAGTCCAGTTTGAGTTGGTGAGCTACTATTAGCTCAAGCCAACTGGCTCAGTGGATGACCCCGTGGTCTTGAATTCCTTGCTCATACTCTCACTCCCTCCACTCTTCAACTAAATCTTGGGAGTTCAGTCCAGGGCTCTGATGTGGGTCATTGACTAGGTTCCCCAGTTGTTAGACAAAGGTTCTTTAGTGATATATAAGATAATCATCAGTGTGACTACAGGGGAAGACTAGTTCAGACCCCCTACCCTCTATTGCTTAGGGTCTCAGCTGGGTTCATGCTTATGGGTTCTTGGGCATGTTTCTAGAGCTGGGTTTTTTGCTAACTCCATAATGACTTCCTCAATCAAGATATGTCTTTCCTTGCTCTCATATATGTCCATCCTCCATGGTTAAACTTACAGAAAGAATACTGATCCACAGTCCTCTGTAAGCATAAGGAACTAGAACCAAATCTAGCATTCAAGGGGTCCATGCACGCCCCTACATTTGCATTTATACTACATATGACCACCCCCAAAGTGGGCCAGTATCTCAAAGCCCATTGGCTGAAGGAGTTCCACAGCACCTTCCTCTTTTGCCTAGATAAAGAAGTTCCAAGTTCAATTCAAAGTTATATACAATAAGAAACAATATCAAGCATAAAAATTAGAATCACAACCAGCATAATCAACATCAAGCGGAAAACATATGCTAAATGTTTCAATAGTTATCTTATTCCAAGATGTCAAAGTCTTATATTAGAAATGGTTTGGCTAAGTCATGAGAAGAGAGTAACTATGACTATTTAGTTCTTAACCCCATGAAATACCTGAGAAACTATTGACAGAGTTTTCTGTCCTGCCTAGTCCCACAGCTGTTCAGTAACAAAGAGACACATAGAGGCCTACATTAGTAATAAATTGGTTAGACTATTAACTCAGGATTCTTATTAAATGATTCTTATATCTTAAATTAGTCCATATTTCTTGTCTGTGTTAGCCATGTGGCTTGGTCCCTTTTATCAGTGAGGCATTCTCATCTTGCTTGCTTCTGGTCTGGGTGAGGACTGCAGACTGAGCCTTTCCTCTTCCAAGAATTCTCCTGTTTTGGTTGTCCTGCCTATACTTTCTGCCTGGATACTGATTAATTAGCTTTTTATTAAACCAATACAAGTTACAAATCATTACAGGATACAAGACAATTGTCCAAAAGCAAGAAAGGAAATAATATTCCTTGAGTAAACAGGAAGTACAATCAAGTAACTTAGAAAAGGTACAAGAAATGACAGAGACAACTGGCTACCTGGGCAATCATCCAACATCTCATTTGCAACGTTGGGACAACCAACTTTGGCTAATGCCTAAAGTAACTGATACACCATTTTTAGAGGCAAGAACAATTTAAAAACTGTCTTACCCTGTCTTGCTAAGGTTTAGGAGTCTTTTTGTTTGTATTTTGCTTGTCCAGCCTGGACACCATGCATTTTGTCAGTCATCAAGGCAGGGCCAGTTTTTTTTCCAAAGGCCAGTTTTTCCAAGAAGAAAATAAGCTCCAAGTGGAGTCTCTTTGGTGCCCAAGATTCTCTCAGGAATAGATTGGTGCTGTCAGGAGCAATGTGTCTCCTGTCAACAGAATCCTAAATTATTTAAATGCCATATTCTATAGTTCTTTGAAGTATTTGAAGATTACCTATTTATAATATCTCTATACATCTAAAGGACCTTATTAGTCTAACTATAAATATGACAAATGTGGATGACTATTAACCTCTAAATCATTGTAAATTTGATCTTGGTAAGCCTCAAATCCTTTGACTCTTTCTTGCTGTTCTAAGGCTTTAGCCTCCTCTCTCCAATAGCACTTCTACTGTAACTGTGACCAGTCTGCAAGCACCACGGAAATTAATTGAAGCCAATCATGTGGAGTGACATTTTTGCTTAAAGCCCATAACTTTACCATCTCCCTAACAAATAGTGAATGCATGGCATAAGATACAATTGTTTGCTTATTTTTTTTAGATCTTTCATACCTATATGTTTTGTTTACATATTTCGTATCCATTTGGGTATTGAGTATTTGCTGACTATTCAGAGATAATAACAGGATAAGTAGATAAAACTTTTGGTAAGTCATCTCTGACTCTGAGAGGAACTGGCAATGTTAAATCATTTTCTCTACCTCCTCTCCTTTCTTTTCAGTTTTGACAAGATTTATAAATCAATTTAAATCTTTTTATCACTGTCTTTTGTACAGCCTGAATCTCTTGACTTGTATTTTTTTTATTTTATTAAATCAAATAATTATTGGTTCTTGTTCTGCACATGTAATTTCAAGGTATTAAACTTTCCCTTTAATGATATTGTCTCATCCTTGGGTATTATTTGGATGGTATGCAGAGTGCATTCCTGGAGACATGTTTTATATGCTAACTTATCATAACTTTTTAAGAGATTTTGACTGTCAATTTTAACAATATGATTTTTTAGATAATCTTTCAGCACCCTTTTATAAAATTTTATAATCCATTGACATGGATTGAATTTTGTCTGTCAAATTAAGGTTGTCATTTTCAATAGTATGAACAATTTTAGCTAAGAACTGTATCCTTCTTAAAAGTTTCTTATTCTTGACCCTGTTATCTAACCATTTCTTTGAGGATATAATATGAAGTACAAAGCTAAGTGCCATGAGCACAAATATATATTTATACAAAGTAACTAATATAACTTTTGTAGAACTAAATCCATATTTGAAACAAAAATGTTGTTAAATTCCTGGATGGTGATATTGTCTGAAATTATCTTGGTGATTGGTTTACAATATTCAAATTTATTTTTATTAATCAATATAACTTATTTCTGTTATAATTTTCAGAAAATTGTTATGGGAGTAACAATTTTTACTACCCCAGCAGGTGTTGCAGTGGTAGCAGAAAGGCAGGTCCTAGATCAGTACCTGAAATACCTGAAACTTAAATACCAACAAATTTAGTTAATTAAGAGCAGCACATCCATATACAGTAGTGCAGCATATCAAAGAACCCAAAGCTTGCAGGCAGACATGACCTGCAAGGATACTGCCTAGAGCTTGGACCAGACATTCCTGGATCTGAACTGGAAACACAAGCCAGAGCAACCCCTGCTCCCCAAAACAGAACTAGGTCTGATTAGAGCAGGCTTGGCAGAAACCAGAGAATCCACAGAGGAGTTTCTGCAAAAAAGCACTCAATAGGCAGGGCCAAGCCAAATGTGTTGGACAGAGGGAAATTGCCAAGTTACTTCGTGGTGGGCACAGCCAAAGAATGCACAGCCACATGCCAGAGGGGTAGTTCAGCTGCGGAGGGTAGTTCATGTCTATGGGTGGGAGAAGGCTGCAAACTTTGGGGCAAGGCCTGACAAAGGCATGGATTCTGACCACATGGGTGTCAAACTGTCACTGTAAAAAACACTTCCACACTAGCTCAGAATGGAGCTTAACAAAGGTTTATCCATTAGGGGGTAAACTTGCAGAAACAGTAGTGATCTGTAGTTCTCTGCATACATGGGGAACTGGAACCAAATCCAGCAGTCAAGGGGCCTGTGCTCACCTCTGTGTCTTCATTTATAGTACATGAGACCATGTCCAAAGTGGGCCAGCATCCCAAAGGCCATTGGCTAAAGAAGTTCCCACAGCAGATGGGGTTAGCTCTTCTGAATGCCAGAGATAGGGGGGGGGGGGGGAAGGAGGCTTTGATATAGTTTCAAACTTAAGAACAAGGGAGAAAAATTCAGGTTACAAACTCCACCCTACAGAACATTTTTTTAAAAAGACTTGTTTTCTGAGTTAGTTGATGTGAACAATTTATTAATTGACCAGTTTTTTTTTGTGATTCCTACTACTTTAATGGAAAGTAGAATTTAGAAGAAAATCCAACTTTCATAGTCAGTGGCTCAAAGGAATAACCCTTGTTGGATTCCTTTTGAAATATAAAAATGGTTATTGCTACCCCATTACATAGTTGAATTCACATATCCATCATCAGAAAACAAACAAAATACCTTTGAAAATTAAAATGAGAAAAAATAGATTAATAATATTCATTTTCATAAATCCTTTGACTACACCCTATCTTACCTATATTACTCAGTGTTTGTTTTCTTTATAATGATTTAGTCTTTTACCACATCAGAAACCTTTGTGTGCATATGTAGTATATCAGTGTATCTCTGTATACAAACATGCATACATACATATATAAATGCATACATATATACATTTTATAGTACATTATTTCACATATGCTAATAAATACATATGTAAAAGAATTTATTACACATACTATATTTTTTAATATTTATTATTTTATTATGGAGGATTTATTTGTATGTGTCAGTGTGTGAGTCATGTAAATACATTTACTCTCCATCACTGGAATAGGATGCTGAATCTCCTGGAGTGGAGTTAGAAGTGGTTTTGATTTTTCTGCATGTGATTTTCTCTAAGACTTGAAGCACCTGAGACACAGCAGATACAATGCCCTGACCTGCCCATGGCCTTCACATGCCACCATGGACACATTGCTTGTGTACTCAGAGCTCTTCCTGGTTGTCCAGCAGACTAAGATTCAGTGGGGTTTGCTGCAGGAAAAGTTGGGGTCCCAGACAAGGCAGGTGCCAATCTATAGACTCAGGAGGTTGCTCTCAGGCAGTTATTCCATGAGGGACTATCAGCATCTGGTGATATCAGCACAGGCGCATTTCCAGTGCCAAAGAAAGAGGGGGCAGGGGTCTATGGTCACCTTGCTCCCAGCAACATTTCTGGGAACATGTGTGTTGCCTGGCTGGCTTCCTCCATGACTTTGTTTTAGCAAGGCTTCACCAGGGTCACCAGTGGTCTTACTACACTACACCTGCATGTAGCTCTGATTTAAGGGCCACGGGAGTGGCTGCCTTACCTGCTGACCATCCTAGTAGGTGCAGATTCAGCATGGACAGAGGGCAGGCAGCCCCTTGCCAACTTCAAATCCAGCAACAGGACAGGTGCTTTACAGTGTACCAGTAATATTCCTCAGCCTCACCTTTGTACCAGCAACTTGGATGGCTCAATGGCAAATCATTCTCAGAGTCCTTTCCTTGCCTGGTGTACCTTGATCTCAAATAAAAAGCAGGTGGGAGGTACTCCTGGAAGTTATAGGTACTTACTAGTTTTAAAAAAATACATAAGAAATCATCTTATATATTTGGTGTGAGCATTCTGTTATCATACATGTATACCAATCATGTGTCGACCTAGTATCTGAGGAAGTCCTACAGTCGTTAGCTGCTTTGTGAGTGCTGGGAATTGAAACCACATCTTTTGCAAAAACAAGTGCTTCTAACTGCTAAGGAAATTAAATTGTGTGTGTATGTGTGTGTGTGTGTGTGTGTGTGTGTGAGAGAGAGAGAGAGAGAGAGAGAGAGAGAGAGAGAGAGAGAGAGAGAGAGAGGAGGCTATGTGCACTTGATTGCAGGTGTGGGAGTGGATACTGGAGTTTGAGTAACAAATGGTTGTGAGCGCACTGATATTGGCACTGCATACTCAACTCAGGTAATATGCAAGGGCAGTAGATGCTCTTAATAACTGAGGCATCTCTACACCACTCATGAAAGCTACTTAAAGGTTTTTGATCGTGTTTCTTTTTTAATATGGGAAAGTACACATGTGAAGTGTGGAGGCCAGAAGACAATTTCATGAGGTAGAATCTCTCCTTCAGTCTTCTTATGGGATTTTGTGATCAAACTCATCATGACAAACAAAATCAACACATTGAAGTTAGGCAAGAAATGTCATCCGAAGGAAAAGACCCTGCAAGAGATCACATGAATCAGAGACACACTTGTTCCCACAATTAGGAGTCCCATAAAAACACAAAAATGAATACTCAAATATGTTTGCTGAGGATCTCTTGCAGACCCCTGTAGGCCCTGTGCATGCTGCTTCAGAGTCTGTGGGTGGTATGGGAAGTCCTTCTATGTATGTGTTGATTTTATTGGTTAATGAATAAAGCTGTTTCAGTTAGTGGCTTAGCAGAAGAGTTAGGTAGGAAAACTAAACTGAATGCTTGGAGAAAAAATGGCAGAGTCATTGAGAAGCCATGTAGCCACTGCAAGAGATAGACATCTCCACCAGAGCCTACCAAATCTTTGCCAGTAGGCCACAACCTCATGGTGATGCACAGATTAATGGACATGGGTTAGTTTAAAATATAAGTGCTAGCTAGCAATATACTTAAGCTATTGGCCAAAGAATATTGCAATTAATACAGATTTCTATGTGATTATTTTGAGAAAGGGTGGTTAGGAAATAAACTAGTGGCCTCCAACAATAAATTGGTTCCAACATGGGTGATTATTGTTATTTTAAAAATGCTGCATACCCCGGGTGGGCTGGCGGAGCCACGCAGAGACTTGCAGGTCCCGAGTGGCTGGTCCCAGGGCAGAGATGGGCCCAAGCGCTAATGGTGGGCCATGCAGCCAGCCAAGCGGAGGCAACAAGAAATGGCCAATTGAGACTCTATCTCCTTCTGTTAGACCTACTGAACAGATAATTCTCAACAGAAGAAGTTCGAATGGCCAAAAGACACTTAAAGGCATGCTCAACCTCCTTAGCAATCATGGAAATGCAAATCAAAACAACTTTGAGATACCATCTTACACCTGTCAGATTGGCTAAAATCAAAAACACCAATGACAGCCTTTGCTGGAGAGGATATGGAGTAAGGGGTACACTCATCCATTGATAGTGGGAATGCAAACTTGTGCAACCGCTTTGGAAAACAGTGTGGAGGTTTCTCAGGAAATTTGGGATCAACCTCCCCCAGGACCCAGCAATCCCACTCTTGGGATTTACCCAAGAGATGCCCAATCATATTACTAAAGCATTTGTTCAACTATGTTTATAGCAGCATTATTTGTAATAGCCAGATCCTGGAAACAACCTAGATGCCCTTCAGTGGAAGAATGGATGAAGAAACTGTGGAATATATACATATTAGAGTACTACTCGGCGGTAAAAAACAATGACATCTTGAATTTTGCATGCAAATGGATGGAAATAGAAAACACCATCCTGAGTGAGGTAACCCAGGCCCAAAAAGATGAACATGGGATGTACTCACTCATAATTGGTTTCTAGCCATAAATAAAGGACATCTAGCCTATAATTCGTAAAAAACAGTAGAGAAGCTAAATAAGAAGGTGAATCCAAAGAAAAACATATAGTTATCCTCCTGGATATTGGAAGTAGACAAGATTGCCGGACAAAAAAATGGGAACTTGGGGGTGGGGTGGGATGGGGGATGGGGGCATGGAGAGATGGGAGTATGGGGAGAGAAAAGTGTGAAGTGGAGGATGGGAAGAGCTTGGGGGAATAGGATGGTTGGGATATAGGAAGGGTGGTTATGAGAACAAGGAATTATATATCTTAATTAAGGGAGCCATTCTAGGGTTGGCAGAGACTTGACTCTAGAGGGGTTCCCAGGTTTCCAGGAAGACGCCCCCAGCTAGTTCCTTGGGCAGCTGAGGAGAGGGTGCCAGAAATGTCCAGATCCTATTGCCATACTCATGAATATCTTGCATATCACCATAGAACCTTCACCTGGCATTGGATGGAGAAAATGACAGAGCCCCACATAGGAGAACTGGACTGAGCTCCCAAGGTCCTGATGAGGAGCATGAGGAGCAAAAGGAGGGAGATCATGAGCAAGGAAGTCAGGACCATGAGGAGTGCGTTTACCCATTGAGACGGTGGGACAGATCTAATGGGAGACCACCAAGTCCAGTTGGAATGGGACTGATGGAACAGGGGACCAAACCGGACTCTCTGAATGTGGCTGATGGTGGAGGAGGACTGAGAAACCAAGGACAATGGCGATGAGCTTGAACTCTACAGCATGGACGGGCTCACTGTGAGCCTTGTCAGTTTGGTTGCTCACCTTCCTGGACTTAGGGGGAGCTGGGAGGACCTTGGACTTAACATAGTGAAGGGAACCCTGATGGCTCTCTCTCTCTCTCTCTCTCTCTCTCTCTCTCTCTCTCTCTATCTATGTGTGTGTGTGTGTGTGTGTGTGTGTGTGTGTGTGTGTGTGTGTGAAAACTCTCATCTGATGTTTATGGAGCAAAAAGAATTCCAGCCCTGGAACCTGCTAGGAGACATCAGAACCAAGGGGAAAGTTAGGGCACCAGCCTGTTGTTCCGCACTCTCCCTTTTGTCTCACATGATTTTGATGCTTCCTCATTTAGGGAGCTTTACAATTAGATAATATTAAAGTTTCTTTTCCTACCTGACATCTTCAAGTCAGGGAAAGCGAGGAGTAGGGTCTGAATAACGGGATGATAAAATGGGTCCATAGATTTCACAGTAAAAAATCACGTGTGCACAATCAAAGATGCTCGTACTGAGGCAAGTTTGGTCAGCAAACTCCATGGAAACCTCAAAACTCTATCTGGTGCTGATTGGCTAAGACGGGCAGTGATGTCATAAAGCAGGTGAAAGCCAATAGGAATCCAAGAAACTATGATTAAAAAGGGACAGAATGACACCTTCAGAAAGATTAGAGCTTTCTGCAATCTGCATATCTGAATTGACAGTTTTTGTTTCCAAGATGCTTAGTTTAGGAATAGTGTCACATGTTTTTAACAAGTGATCATGAATAAAGACATTTATCACTTCCACATGATTCTCAGACTTCAACAGATAACATTAATATATTTCTATGCACAGAAGATGTCCTTGGTGAGTATCTTAGTTATTGTTTTACTGCTGGGAAGAGCTACCATGATGAAGGCAATTCTTCTGACAGGATAGATTTGTTTGGGGGCTTGATTACAGTTTTAGAGCCAGTCTATGATCATCATGTCAGGAAGTAGCTATCCTGTCATGTCTCTGCAGTATAGCTGAGATCTTTTCATTCTGATACACAGGAGGCCTGCTGAGTGAATGAGCAAGACAGGGAAAAGGGGGAGAGAGAGTGAGAGAGAGATTTGCATGGGTACCATAAACTTCAAAACTCACCCCCTTTTACAGGCTTCCTCCAAAGACACTGTATATTCTAACTCTTCCCAAACAGTCCATTACAGGAATTAAGCATTCAAATATAAAAGCCCTGGGGAATGGGCATTCTCATTAAATCATCAGGAAGTAGAAGATGAGGGAAGAAGACATAGAGCCCCATCCACTGAGATGGTGGGGCTGATCTAATCGGAGCTTACCAAGGCCAGCTGGACTGGTACTAAATAAGCATGGGATAAAGCCGGACTACCTGAACATGGTGGACAATGAGGGCTGCTGAGAAGCCAAGGACAATGACACTGGATTTGGATCCATACTGGCTTTGGGGGGGGGGGGTGGCTAGCCTGTTTGGATGCTCACCTTCCTGGACCTGGATGGAGGGGAGAGGGGCTTGGACTTCCCACAGGGCAGGGAACCCTTACTGCTCTTTGGACAGGAGAGATGGGGGGGGGGTGGAGTGGGAGGGGAGTAAATGGGAGGCGGGGAGGAGGTGGAAATTTTTAATAATAAAAAAGAAAAAAAATCCTCAATCAATCAAATTTTAATAAAGCTGTAAGTTTGAAAAAAAGTCCTCCCCACATAAGTTTTTTAAAAAATTATAGTATGTTTTTCTGAATTAGTTGATCTGAACAACATTTTCATTGACTAGTTATGCATGTATGATTATGTATGATTTACTCTAATGGTCAGTGAGATTTTACAGAAATCCAACTTACAGGTCACTGGCTCATAGGAATAACACTTGTTGGATTCTTTAGAAGTATAAAAATGGTTCTTGCTACTTCATTACATATTTGAATTCACATATCCATTACCATAAAACAAGCAAAAATCTATGACAATTGAAGCTAGAAAAAAAAATAGCCACTTTTATGACCCATACATCATTTTTCTATATCCTGTCCTTCTGCACCACTTAGTATTACCCTGTCTTTGTTTCCTTTCTAGAATTTTAGATTTACCTCACTTTATACACATTTATAGGTACAGGAATTGACACAAGTTTATACATATTTATATGTGTTAATGAATGTACTACATATACTCTGTACATTTTTCAAATACTTATTATTTTTAGTATGCATTTGTAGTGTGAGAATATGTCATCTGAGTACGTACCCTTAGAGGGAAAGAAGGTGTAAGATTCCCTGGAGCTGTTGGTAGAGATGGTTGTGAGCCACTTATGTGTTGGGACCTCTGCAAGAGAAGCCAGCGCTGTAAGCCAACGACCCCTCTCTCCAGCCCCTATTTGTAAATAGTCAGAACAAATGACAAAATTAAAGAGCAGAATAATTATTTTAAACATCGACCCTTCATGATCCTTCTATCAATGAATGGAAGAAGGACTGTGAAGCAATTTCACTACTATTGCTATTTTAGTGCTGCTCCTTGTGCTGCAAATCTTATGAAAACCTAATTACCAAGACACTGACAGTTCCTTGAGCCTCATGGGACTGCACACAGTGATCTTCATGACTCTAGGTATTTGACTCATTCTTTCCTCAATCAGAACACAAAATAGCAAAACACAACACAACAACATTTGGCATCACTGGTACAGGTGGTGATACCTTTTCTAGGACCCTGGAATATTGGAGTTTTACTGTCTTGTTATCTGTTGTTATTTCTTTGCATTATTCTAAACAAATAAATGGAAACTTAAGTTCTTCCTGAAGTATACTTAAGGATTTTGAGATACCACTATAGAAATATATGCATGCATTTGTAGACAGATATCGGATAGTCTAAATTACTGTAAGTTTTAACCTTTATTAGCAATGACAACTGCTTCCTTCTTGATGTTGTTTAGAGTTTTGTCAGCTTAGGGGAATCTGGAAAGAGGGAATTGAAATTTAGAAAATGCTTCCATCACATTGTCTATGTGCCCCCACTGCCTGACTTTTTTTTGTAAAGACAGGGTCTCTCTGTGTAGCCCTGGCTGTCCTGGAACTCGATCTGTAGACCAGGCTGGCTCTGAATTCAGGGATCTGCTTGTCTTTGCCTCCCGAGTGCTGAGCATAAAGACATGTGCCATCATGCTTGGCCTCACTCAGTTATTTTTTTAAATTAATTAAATTTTACTTTATGAAAAAAAAAAAAAAGAAAGAAAAGAAAAGTCTAAATAGCATCATATTGATTGTTGATCAATGTGAGAGGACATAACCCACTGGGTGTCATTACTAGAAATATGGTCCTGGGGTGTTTACAAAAGTAGGCTGAACAAACTCAGAGGAAAGAGGAGAGAGTCAGTTAGCAATACTCCTCCATGGCCTCTGTTTCAGTTCCTACCTCCAGGTTCATACCTTGTGTTCTTGCTCTGACTCCCTCAGTCATAGAGAATAACCTTAGGTTCTGAGCTTCCCTTCCCAAGTTGCTTTGGGTCATGTGTTTGTCATAGCAATAGAAAACAGACTAAGACACCCCAACTTTGAGAGCAGATAAACACTGCAAACTTGCATTTCATGTTGTCAGCTGTCCTAACCTTAAGAATGTTTGTCTTTTTATAGGTCAGTTGAGTCCATTTATATTAAGGGATATTAATGACCAGTCATTACTAGTGACTGTTATTTTGCTTTTTTGTTGGTGGTGATGTTATTGCGTGATCTTTTCCCTTACTTGGAATTTGTCGCTCTTAGATCATCTATTGTCTGTGTTTCTGTGGATGCAGCTGATTTCCTTATGTTGAAGTTTTCCTTCTAGTACTGTGCATATATCTGGACTTGTGGTTAGGTATTGTTTAAACATGGTTCTGTCATAGAATGTCTTTTCTCTGTCTATGGTAATTGAAAGTTTTGCTGGGCATAATAGTCTGGGCTGGCATCCTTGGACTCTTAATATCTGCATAACACTTGACCAATTCCTTCTGACATTTATTGTTTCCATGGAGAAGTCGGGTGTCATTCTAGTAGATCTGCCATCATGTGTTACTTGGCCTTTTTACTTTGCAGCTTTTAATGTTCTTTCTTTATTCTCTGTGTTTAATGTTTTGATTACTATGTGTTAAGGGGACTTTTGTGGTACAGTCTACTTGGTGTTCCATAACATTCTTGTATCTTAATAGGCATATTCTTCTTTAGGTTGGGAAAGTTTTCTTCTATGATTTTGGAGAATATATTTTCTGTAACTTTGAGTTGAACTTCTTTTCTCCCTAGTTTTCTTAGATTTGGTCTTTCATGGTTTCCCATATTTCCTAGATACTTTGAGTTAATTTTTTTCTTAGATTTAGCATGTTCTTTGACAGATGAATCTACTTCCTCTATCATATCTTCAACACATGAAATTCTCTCTTCCATCTCTTCTATTCTGCTGCCTATGTTTGCATTTGTATTTCCTGATCATTTACTCATAGTTTCTATTTCCAGAACTTACTCGGTTTGTGTTTTCTTTAATGTCTCTATTTTGGTTTTAATGTCTCTGTTCAAGCTAGTTCCTTATAAGTGAACCCTGAAGTGTGTATAAACACACATATTTTTTATATATAAGGTTGTATGTATGTACATATGCTTCTGTTTATAAGTACAGCATTTGGATATCTTAACTCATTTAGCCTATAAAAATTAATAAATCAGTGATTCTTAAAAGCAAAATGAAATTGATTCTCGCCATCCTGGAGAGCAGGTTATCCATCAAGGTGCTGGTAGATTAGGTATGCAGTGAGAGCCTTTGTCTTGTTTTTAACATGTGTCCTTATGTAAAAATGCAGAGGGAGAATTGTGGCTTCTCTTCTGAAGATACCACAGAATCTTAATGTGATATCAATGTAATACTCCAATATATCTGAAGATAATATATATTGTCTTTAAAGCCAAGGGAAAATAATGGAAAAGTTTTAGCAGTCGCCTCTCCCTTGTCCCCAGTGTCATCATGATGTCATTGTTTCCATACGTGGAAATCAGACCTCACCACCATCTAGATACTTTAGTAGCATAGTAGAAAGCAGAATATATCACACTTAACCATGACTACAAGAGAGTTCAAGATACTTCATGGCACCTAAATTATGTCATTGTCCCTGGTGATTATGATTATTATTTGAGGTACAAGGCATTTAAAATAGAAGAAAAACACAGAGACATTTCTTTGGCCTACCTTTATCTTCTCATTTACATTATTTCCAGGAAGGGTACAATCCTCAGAACCTTGCCCCGGAGTTTCATCTTCCAGGAAAGAGAACTTGTCAAAGGTGCAGAGAAGAAGGTCCATTCATCATCAACAGTCTGTCTTCTCTCCTGCAACACCCACTCTCCTGCTCTGGGATTAAGATGGTATGCAAGCTCATAAATCTTCACATTTTGGAGGAATTTAGTCCTATTCCTATGGTCCTCTTGTGCTTGTGTTATTGAATCTAAGTTGTATGCGTGCATTTATTCCTGTCAATCTATTGCTACTTTATTTCTTTGATTAACTTACAAAATGCAGTAGGGAAAGCAGAATCATCTCTTGCTGTCAAGTAAACTTTTGTATCTAAGATACACCATATCTTTTATTACATGACCCTTGTTTACTTTGCCACATCATCAGCTATTATTTGTAAGGATAAAATGTGGTTAGACATATAACTGTAGGCAGGGCTTCAATTTACTCTGTGACATAGCAAGGTCAGTGTCTGCTCAGCATGAATCCTCAACCTTAAATCAAAGGTGGGCATAGTTGATGTGTTTGTACTCAGTCTTGTCTCTCATCTATCACATTCTGACTTAACTCAGGCTGTTCTTTATGTACATAGTTAAAATTTGTAATTTATTTATGTCCTTTTCCTGAGGAGAAAGCCTGGACCTATTCTTCAGTCTCTTGCCCCTTACTTGATATTATTCCACTCTGTAAAACTTCAGAACAGCTGAATATCAGAAGGCTTAATAACTGACTGCCAACCCAGCATGAAAAGGATGCTAGTTTGTTTTGGGGAAAATCTCCTTTTCACTTATAGTGATTGTAGGAAAGTTATGCTCCCAGAACAGACAAAGGAAAAGATAAGATTATATTCCTGCCTTCAAATGCCTCCTCTCTCTCTCTCTCTCTCTCTCTCTCTCTCTCTCTCTCTCTCTCTCTCTCTCTCCCTCCCTCCCTCCCTCCCTCCCTCCCTCCGTCTCCCTCCCTCCCTCCCTCCTTCCCTCCCTCCCTCCCTCCCTCCCTCTCTTTCTCCTCTGTTTCTCTTTCTCTCATGTGTGTGTGTGTATGTGTGTATGTGTATGTATGTATGTTTCTGTGCATTCGTGAGAACAGTGGTCTTTTATCAGGGTTGACAAAATCATCTGTTTTCCATGTGGTAAGGTATTTCTTACCCACCTTTCTCTAACCATGATTGTATTCTAAATTATTATTATTATTATTATTATTATTATTACTGGGGAAAATTATTCCCCAGTACAAACAGCTAAAACACATACTTAGAATTAATGTTTATCAGATTAATCTCCAGAAATGATTTGTAATAGACACTATGGTTATTGTTTAGTGCCAGGGATTTTTTTCATATTTTTTAACACGAGGGCAAATATAGCACTCAAATGTATTCTTTCTCAAGTATTTACTCCTAGGCTGTGTTATTGTTAAATATTTTAAATCCTTTGAGAATTTTGTACAATGTTTTGATTACATTCAAGCGTCCCCAAAATTTTCCCAGAACCACCTCCCATTCACAGCTCTGCCAACATTGTGACTACTTTTCTGCCTTAGTTATCAAGTACAATTTGAGTTGCCTACATATTCTTCTATGTGCAGACTTCCACTGAAGTACAGTCAACTTACCAAGGATAGCAGTCTTCAAGAACATCATCGCTCTCCCGGCAGCTATCTATTGCCAGTACTCAGCTAGTCATGGGACTTTGTGTCAACCCACTTGACACTGCGTGAGTTTGCATACAGCTCGTGTATGCTGTCACAATTTCTATTAGTTCATATGTGCACTTTCCCTGTTGTTTCTGTGTATTCACCCATAATCTCTGGCTTATAGGGAATTTCTGCTCACTTCTTCCACAGTGATCCATGAAACTTGGAAAGGTAGTGATATAGATGTTCCACTATGACTTGTGAACTCTGTAAATTCTTATTTTCTGTACCCTGTACCATTATGGGTGTTTGTGTTGAACAACAAAGCAAAGTGTAGCTTCTCTGATGGGGCTTGAGAGATGCATTAATCTATGAGTCCCTAGCAGTCAGTTTAATACTATCTCCATTTATCAGAATAATAATAGTACATTTTCCACTAGAGTCTATGATCTGTCTGTTCTCAGGTTCATGTCCCAACATTGCTATCAAATATTAGTTTTAATTTGTGAAGTGGAATGTAAAGGCAATCAGAAAGTGGTCGGGTACTCCCATGATATTTCCCCCTCTATACATCAATGGCCATATCTTCAAAACTGGTACTTAACTGGGGCTAAGAAGTGAGTAAGATTAATACTACCTTTCTCCTGTGGTATCATGCAGAGTACCTTGTAGCACTTAGAACACTATTAATAGGGATGAGGCTTGCAGGTAAGCAGCTTAAAATCACCTTTCATGACTTAAGTATGTGGTGTCTTCAGTAATAGCATTTTATTAGTCAAGTTATGAATGGTAACCCAGAGCACTGGCAATAGACTTTAACGTTGCAAGTCTATGAGACTCACTGGCAGCATCTCCTATGATGTAACCTACTCCTGGAACTGGACATTTTTATTTTTCAGCCTCTGCTGTCTATTAGGACACTGCCACCCATTACAGGGTAACTAAACTTTAACACTACAACCTATCTTTCCCTTCATACATATGTGAAGATCTACAGAAGCACATCAACTTTCATGTGAGGTTTTTAAATGGTGTTTGGCGTTACTTATATTCTCCTATATTATTGCCTTTACTTTTTCATATATAATCATACTCATTTGTCCTTAATCAAAGTATTAGGATTATGTTCCAATCGATATACATACTTTATTTATGAGCTAAGGGGCTAATATCCCAGTTGTCAAAATGTTCTTAATATTTTCTCCTGCTTCTCAGAATAATATCAAGTATGTTTGATCCAAATTAATGGTCATATTCTCAAAATCTTTGTAGCAGTTTTCTAAATTGTTTGACTTCTCTAAGAATATACAACTATGGGAAGATTTGTTTAAAGATATTTTTGTGGACACATAAAACATCATGACACAAGAGCTAGGGAAAGCAAGAGAGGATAGAAGCTAGAATAATATTCAAGTTCAAATTCTCCAAGCTCCTAAGTGCACAGAGCAGGTGGTTCATCATGGGAATCCCAGTTGCACACTGTAGTCAAGTACTAGAAAGAGAGCATTAAATAGAATTTCTCACGCAATCAGTGTGCTTAAATCAACTCTCTAATATTGGTCAAGCAGTAAACACCAGAAGTCAAGGTACATAGAGGAGTGTAGACTGTTCAAGTAATCTCTACAATTTTAGTTAACTCTTTCCTAATTTTAAATAAATGAAAATTAAAACAAGAAATAAAGGTTTAAAATGTGACCATATTTTTTTTCTTATGGTAAAATTATTTTTATTGTGACATGCATATGTACATAGATATTCATAGATGTACATATGTATGTATGTGCATGTGTATATATATGCATACACACACACACACACACACACACACACACACATATATATATATATATATGTATGCACATGTATGTATTATAACATTTGGCATTTCAACTATCTAACGAATCAGCAACATTAAGAATATTCATGATATTGTGCAGCCATAAACCATCAAATTCCCACAATTTTTCATCATTCTCAACAGAGATTCTATTACATGAAGCACTGGCTCCCCGTTCCCTCTCCCACGTTTGCACCCGCTACCCTCTACCTTGTCTGCATAGATTTTCATGTTCTAAGGACAACATACATGTGTGATAGTACAATGTCTGTCTTCTTTTTTTCCATAGTTTATTTTTTTAATATTTAAAAAATTTCCATCTCCTCCCTCCTCCTCCCCCTTCCGTCCCCTCCCCTCCACCCATACCCCCACTCCCTCCCTCTCCAGGCCAAGGAGCCATCAGGGCTCCCTACTCTATGTTAAGACCAAGGTCCTCCCAACTCCCCCCAGGTCCAGGAAGTTGATCGACCAAGCTGAGAAGGCTCCCACAGAGCCCGTCCATGCAGAAGAATCTAAGCCCTGCATTATTGTCCTTGGCTTCTCAGTCAGCCCCCACTGTAGGCCACATTCAGAGAGTCTGGTTTGGTCACATGTTCCATCAGTCCTATTCCAACTGGAGTTGGTGATCTCCCGTTACTTCTGTCCCACCATCATATTGAGAGGCTAAATGCTAGCAAACTATTTTAGAATTTTACTAGTATTTCCTTTTAGTAATAACATCCAACTTGATATAATATTTAATAAAAATATTAATAAAATTTAATAAAATGTTTTTTAAATTGATATTATCGATTTTCCCCTTGATTATACAACTGATGCTTGTTTTGTTTAGGCTCAGTGTTTTTCTCTTTCTGTAAACTCATTTGATTCTGTTAAGTTTCCTTCCTCCGATACAACATCTTCAACACAAGGCCATGAACAGGTGCATTTCTAAACTTACATTCCACTCCTAGTTGACTAGGGTCTTTGAACTCAAGAATTCTAGACAATAACTCTACTCATTGGGATACAAAACAAGCCTCAAACTAGAGAACCTGAGCAAGGCTGGAAAGGATTATACCATAGCTTACAGCACATGCTCATCTTTTCTTTACTTATCCAAGTCAGTATAGTCAGTCAGCCTGTCTCTACTTCTCTCTGTCTCTGTCTTTCTGATTCTGTCTCTCTCCTCCTCTCCCTCTCCCTCTCCCTCTCCTCCTTCCTTCCTCCCTCCCTCCCTCCCTCCATCCCCCCCCCCCTCTCTCTCTCTCTCTCTCTCTCTCTCTCTCTATATATATATATATATATATATATATATATATATATATATATATATCTGTCCTAGGCAATTGTCATAGAAATATACTAAATAGCACAGTTGTTTGATTAGGAACAAAGGAAGCCTGTACAAGCAGATGCTGTTGTTGATTGTAAAGCTGGACAGATTATTTACTCACAAGCCTGCAACTCTGTGATGGAGACGCTTGTAACTGACACATGGTTATTATTGTTTTTATTTTATTTGTCTTCAATCCTTTACTTTTACCTCTACTGTTTCTCTCTGGCTAATGAACAGTAATGTTAAACTAACAAAGAAACTGTAATTTAGAAAACAGTTTGTAAATATGAACACTGCTCATCACTGGTTTAAAGATTGTAGGAAACAATAGCTTGAGACTGGCTTAGATTGAAGATCCAGCTCACATAAATGTAACTATCTCTGCCTTTAAAGAACTTTTCTTCACCATAAAATGTTCTTGATACATGAATGTTTTTCTTTAATCTAATACTTTGTCTTAACATGAAAATTTAACAAATTTCAGGAGATAAAAGCTCATTTTGTGTTAAGGACAATATACAATAATTATGCTTTTTAATATGTTTTTCAATCCATACACACTGTCTGTTGTCCAGAAAGAAGTTTCTGTTAATAAAACTGTGTGTTCCTGAAATATTTTTATACCTTTCTCCTCTTTTCTTTCTCTCTTACCCCTCCCCTTTTTTTCTATCCCTCATTATTCTTTGTTGGCTAGTGATGAAATGCATCTATTTCCTTTCCCTATATCAAGCATATAGGAGAATCCCTAACAGTTGATCCGTTTCCCATTCATCAGCCTGGTCAGAATCTGACTGCACATTTGCTACCCTACATCAGGGGATTCACAAGGCCTCAGCCAGATGGCCTTTCTTATATAAAAAAGGCAGTTGTCCAGGTGGTGGTGGTGCACACCTTTAATCCCAGCACTTGGCAGGCAGAATCAGGCATATCTCTTTGAGTTTGAGGTCAGCCTGGTCTGCAGAACTAGTTCCAGGACAGCTAGAGCTGTTACACAGAGAAAGCCTGTCTTGAAAAACCAACCAACCAACCAACCAAAGAAACAAACAACTTAGGTGATTACATTCATGTATGAGCACTGTGACAGTAACACTGAACATGAAAAGAGGCACTGCAGAAGCCTCCAGGTTGCTGTCCATTGAACATCCCGACTCATCCATTTGCAAGTTAAGTTTCAGCTGCCAGCAATGACAGTTTGGGAAGTGTAGGCTCTCTGTGCTATGTGTAGGAAACAGTCACCTGTGTATCTTCTTTGATCACAGGTATCTGTGCTTGTGATGAGAGTTTATATCATGGTAACATGACTTGTGCTGTCTTATATGTTCTTTTCTCAGGGCATAGCTGCAAGTCTAGTTTAAAGTCTTGCTTTCTCTCTATTTGCTTGTCATGTTTAAAAACAACAGGCAAGGTGTGGCTTCTTGTAAATGACTAATTATTGGCTCTTCATGAAGGACTTCTGAAAAGATACTGATTGACAGTCTAACATCTGCACACCATCTGAAACACTGTGGACTAACAAAAGCTGTGTAGGCGATAGTAGAGGGGTGGGAAAGAAGAAAAGAAAGGGGATTATTGAACTGTGCCCTCCCAGGCTCTGACCCTGTAGTTAAGATCGTACATGCAGTGACTGTGATTTCTGGAACCAGAGCTGCCACTTGTCTTTAAAATACAGTATGGTTCCATCCTACCAATAACAAGAAGCAACATATTGAGAGTGATGTTTAAAATAAAATCCTCTACTCCACATTGCTGCTAAAATTAAAAGAATCCAGCATTGGCCAATTAGAAACTGTATTATAAACATATTTCATGGCATAAAGCCTACCTTGTGACATAATGCCTGTAGTTGGTGTCTGTGGGTGAAATCTGTACTTCTAAGCAGCAAAAAAATTAATTTGCCACCATGTCTCCTCTATTTTTATAAACATGTCCTGTTCAGATATATATTAAATATGTGGCCTGTGAGTTGGGCATGAAAGTTTATGCCTACAATCCAAGCATATGACAAAGTGAAGTAAGAAGATTGTCATAAGTAGGACACCAGCTTAAACTATAGCAAGAGTGTCTCAAAGCACAGAGAAGAAAATGCAAGCACTCTCTAAGGAAATTGATGTGGGACAGTGTAAGTTTTATTACAGACTCCTTAGATTCCGTGTCCTGGCTCATTGAGTTTGTCAAAGGTCCATCTCCATTTTCATATTTTAGTCTATCAAGGGTTTGTGAAATTGCATCTGATATGGTGTTTTTTTTAAAATAAAATCATTGTTTTGACACTGCAATCTTAAGCAGTCAATTTCCACTCCCTCTAAGGAGCCTAGTTCCCATAAATAGGTATCTGTAGCCTTACAGAGACCTCAGCCATTCACCAAATAATGACCAGGAACAGGAATTTCCAGTGAACAGGAAATACTCCTCCAAGAAAAGAACCATTTGAAAAAGTTTTGGTTAAAATTAAATACAAATGCAATTTACAGTAAGCCTGGCCTTTGTAAGTCTGACACTCTCAAGATGCACAAAATATAAAAACAAGTCATATTTGAGATATGGAAATAGAACAACAGAAGAGAAAGCAGTCTCAACAGGCACCCTGAGTGACTATCAGTGAAGTGAAACTGGCAGAGAACAAAAGATTCCAACTTTCTGCTTCTCAGTACAAACATCTACAAGAATGTAGGTTGATCTTACAGATATTCACTGCAGCATCCCAGCTCCAACAGAACTGCCTATTATCATGTGTTTAAATGTTTCCATTCACTCAACTGAATTAGCTATCAAAACACTGTTAGATTTATTTTACATGTATGAAGTATAGACACATAGGAATAGAGAAAAGGGAAGAGATAAGGAAGAAGGATGGAGAAAAGTAGAAAGAGGAGGGATTTCAGTCAGCCACAGCATATATCATGATAGTCCCTTTAGAGGATAATGGAACTGAAAATATTCTAGAGTTGACTGATGTCTTTGTGGTACTGATGGAGAGCAATGTATTACTTATGCTTGTGTTCATGTTTGTTTTGTGTGCAAATCTGCTGTGGGTCAGACTTTAGAGCCCATGGTTAAATATAATACATAGCCCTTGACAATAGCAATAAGCAGCAATGCTGCTTTTGTGGGTGACTACAAAACACCAGGGCCATCAGGGTAATGATCCATGTGAGGTATGAAGGAAATCTTGTTCAACACAACTCAGGAGCTATTGTTGGCTTAAATTCCTAGAGTCTGACCCTGGGCAGTTTAAATTTAGGCATTTAAATATGGTACAGTTTTGGAAGAAAAGTTTCCTATTAACAGTCATCTCAATCCCATTTGGACAATAAAACTTAAAGAATGATGACATCAAAACTATTTTGCAAAGTGACTTCTTCCATAAGAATGTGTTCTATAGCTAAGGACCTAGGGGGTAATTTTGTGAAGTCTAATTATTATATATGCCATTAAGCTACAAAGTATGTGAGACTTTTCCCCTAAGAATGGGTTCTATTGACTGAGAAACAAAGCTAAAACTAAAGGTCTAGGGAAGAAGAGTCTGGGGTAAACGTAATAGTTTTGGGGATTTGGGTATGGCCTGTCCATTCAGAAAGCACATATCACCAGGCTCTTAATATTATCCACTCCCAGACTTCTGTGTGGAAAACAGGTATATATCTCTCTACTGAGGAGTCAGCTCTGTTAATTTTATATTTCTGGGTTTCCTAGTGCTTATCTGTAAGCACAAGGACCTTGTGCATTGATAGTCACTCACTCGCGGTGTGTTAATAATTACATTATTAATTCATGGTCATTCTTCAGTTACAACTTTTACTGTAATAGCTATATGGTCTTGTGAGGATCATAGGAGCACCAGAATTATGGATCTTATGTTGATTCCCATCTATACATTGAAATTTTCACTTGTGTCTGCTTTGATTTCATACTATTTCACTTAGTGTATCTCTAGAGACAATTTGTGGCTGAACACATGTAGTCTATAAATATGTTTGCTGTTGAGCATGTTGTACCACACAGGAGTAAATAGATATTCTCTATAATGCTTGCATAATAATCACCACATGTTTTATTTTGTATCTAGGTTGTACTCATTATTAGGTGGTAATCACCTGTGTATATATCATGTGAGTGTGTAAGAACTTTTTACAGATTGAAGAAAAAGAGAGAAAGAAAAACTCTTCTAAATCAAAGTGAACCAAAAAGTTAAAAAAGTAAAAGTAAGCATTTTTAGTATCAGAATCATGCTTCTAGTATCATTGAAAGAAATGGAGAGAATAACACTGTAAAGAAAATTGCTGCTATTAAGTACAGTTATACTTTCCCTGATAAAACCAAAATTTTAAAATGTATTGTTATATATACGATACATACAAATTAGAATTGATATTTTCATGTGATACCTATACAGATAATTTTAACAGAATATACAGCTGAGAGTCGATGAATAACTGAGAGATTGAAAAGCCAAACTTAACAAAAAATTAAGAATACTAATTTTTATTGTTTTTCAAAGAGTTTAAACTCATTTTCTTTAAGTTATAACTTTACTCTTATCATTTTTCTGTGTATATTGGTCCTAGTTTTCAGGTTATAGAAATTATTCTAGAAGACCATTTATATTCTATAAATACAAAATATGTGGATATCAATTGGGGCATATGGAGATAAGCTTTGTATTTGGCTAAAATGAATAATTTTTATACTGAATTTTATTGAAGTATCACATAGATACATTTATACATCACTACCTCAAATCTTTAGGGGAGAATTTCAATCTTTAAAACAGTTCCTTGAGCATTGTCTTTAGAAAAATGAGAAAAAGATACTACTTAGCACAAAAATAACTTTTCTCATGCACCACAATTTAAATATTATTTGGTGATGATTTGTATGCAAAGTATGGTAGGAAAGATGTGTTATTTCTGAATTGTAGTGATTCAAATGCCCTATTATGTACATAATGTACATCAAATCAAGGAAGAACACAAATGAAGGTTTGCATTTCCTTGCATTATAGTGATGGCTTGTTTTGTTAATTTGAGTCTGGGAAGCACCTGGTGGTAAAGCCTGTTGTGAGAATTCAATTCATCTGACTGAAAATTCTCTTGGGGTAATGTAGGAGGCTGCATGTTTGTTTCCACTTGATCAGCCCCGAAAGAACTACACAGAAACTATATTAATTAATCACTGCTTGGCCCATTAGCTCTAGCTTCTTATTGGTTAACTCTTATATCTTAATTTAACCCATTTCTATTAATCTGTGTATTGCCACATGGCTGTGGTTTACTGGCAAGTTTCCAACATGTCTGTTCCCAGCAGCGGCTACATGGCATCTCACTTCCTTTACCTTCTTTCTCCCAGCATTAAGTTTAGTTTTCCCTGCCTGCCCTGCACAGGCCCAAGACAGTCCTTTATTAACCAATGATATTCAAAGCATACAGAAGGGAATCCCACATCAGGGTAGCTTGGCTCTTTGGGTGTGATCTTCTCTGGGTAAGTGACTGGACAAGAAATGAAGATGAGGAATTCATGCTTACTTTCTTTGGGATGGTATGGGAACTGCAGGGCTGTGGCTGGAGTTCCTCTTGGCATTTGGGGAATAAGGTTTCCGCTCAGCAGCTGAGAGTTCATTCCCCAGTGACTGGTGATGCAACATGGAGTCCTCCTTCTGTCTTGTGATTATTGTACATGGATTTGATATTTATAAAAGGTAAAACAGTCTTCAGCACTCCTACTTCATGTCTAATAATTTACTGCTAGCTCCTTTCAAAGATGATATGTAGGGATATAGTACACAACTTAGTTATATTATACATAAATGTAAAGTTAAAAATTGAAGAAATTTGTATTTGTAAAAAAAGTTAACACAGCATGTACTCATAACTATCTTTAAAGTGTGAGAATTTAAACATAACTGCTTTTCCTAATTTATATGCAAAGAAATATCTACCCTATTGTTAATATTAAAGATAAAAATGAATTATCCAATAAGTGTGTGCATTAAATTTTCCCAACAAACATTAGTGTAAGACCTAAAACCAAGAATATACAATCAGTTTTCTAAATAAGCATCCTCATGGCAGGTGCAATGCTGATGTCAATGGAGCCAGTTCTCTCATGCAAAGATAGAAGTTGCTGGTATTGGGGTTCAGACTGTGGAAGTACCTATCCTATTGTATCTCTTTCCACATTTGGCTGTCAGACTATTGAAATAACAGAACAAAGAAAATGGAATTTCATTTAACCATCTAGTGGACATGGAGGGGCTGTCTCTGGACCTTGTTTTTTGTCTTCCCTGCGAGGCTGCAGAGGATTAATCTTTCATCAGTGTTTCACTCCTAACCTTGCCTTTTCATCTGTCTTTTTTTATTTTAAAATTAAAAATTTCCATCTCCGCCCCTCCTCCCACTTCCCTTCCCTCCCCTCCAACCACACCCCCACGCCCTCCCTCTCCAGGCCAAAGAGCTATCAGGGTTCCCTACACTATGGGAAGTCCAAGGTCCTCCCAATTCCCATCAGGTCCAGGAAGGTGAGCATCCAAACTGAAAAGACTCCCACAGAGCCCGTCCATGCAGTAGAATCAAAGCCCAGCCCAATTGTCCTTGGCTTCTCAGTCAGACTCCACCATCAGCCACATTCAAAGAGTCCGGTTTGATCACATGCTCCATCAGTCCCATTCCAGCTGGACTTGGTGATCTCCCATTAGATCTGTCACACCATCTCAGTGGGTTACCGCACCCCTCGCGGTCCTGACTTCGTTAACGTGGTCAGAGCCCAAGTACTGATAGGAACAGCTCTGGTAATAGCTGTTGAGAGGAAGGACATCGAAAAGGGGAGATTATCCATTTCAAAATGAATTTCATTGATTGAAATAAGAATGATATCCTATAGAGCACATCATTAGGGATCTTGCAATACAGAGAGTGGGTTAGGAGTCAAGGACCTTTCTTCCTGTCAGTATTTTTTTAGTTTATTTTTTTATTAAAAATTGCCATCTCCTCCCCGCCTCCTCTCCCTTCCCTCCCCTCCCCTCCACCCATACCCCAACTCCCTCCCTCTCCAGGCCAAAAAGCCATGTTGAGTCCAAGGTCCTCCCAACTCCCTCCAGGTCTAGGAAGATGAGCAACCAAAATGACAATGCTCACACAGAGCCTGTCCTTGTCTTAGAGACCAAGCCCATCGCCATTGTCCTTGACTTCTCAGTCAGCCTCCACCATCAGCCACTTTCAGAGAGTCCAGTTTGGTCGCATGTTCCATCAGTCCCATTCCAACTGAACTTTGTGATCTTCCAGTTAGTTCTGTCCCACATCTCAGTGGGTGAATGCATCCCTCATGGTTCTGACTTTCTTTCTCATGATCTCTCTCCTTCTGCTCCTCATCAGGACCTTGGGAGCTCAGTCTGGTGCTCCAATGTGGGGCTCTGTCTCTATCTCCATCCAACACCAGGTGAAGGTTCTATGGTGGTATGCAAGATATTCATGAGTATGGTTATAGGATCTGGCCTTTTTCGGCTCCCTCTCCTCAGCTGCCCAAGGAACTAGCTGGGGGCATCTCCCTGGACAACTGGGAACCCCTCTAGAGTCAAGTCTCTTGACAACCCTCAGATGGCTCCCTTAATTAAGATATATGCTTCCCTGCTCCCATGTCTACCCTTCCTATATCCCAAGCATCCCCTTCCACCAAGCTCTCCCCATCCTCCCCTTCACGCCCTTCTCCCCCCATTTCCCCTTGCCCCCATCCCACCGCACCCCCAAGTTCCCAATTTATGCCCGGCAATCTTATCTACTTCCAACATCCAGGAGGATAATTGTATGTTTTTATTTGGGTTCATCTTCTTATTGTCTTCTCAAGGATCACGAATTATAGTCTCGATGTCCTTTAATTATGGCTAGAAACCGATTATGAGTGAGTACATCACATGTTCATCTCTTTGGGTCTGGGTTACCTCACTTAGAATAGTGTTTTCTATTTCCATCCATTTGCCTGCAAAATTCACGATGTCATTGTTTTTTTACCGCTGAGTAGTATTCTAATATGTATATATTCCACAGTTTCTTCATCCATTCTTTCAGTGAAGGCCATCTAGGTTGTTTCCCGGTTTTGGCTATTACAAGTTATTACAATTATATTACAAATAATGAACATAGTTAAACAAACGCTTTTAAAATGCTAATTAACCCATTTAAAAAGTGGGACTCTGAACTGAACAGAGAATTCTCAACAGAAGAAGTTCAAATGGCCAAAAGACACTTAAGGTCATGCTCAACCTCCTTAGCTATCAGGGAAATACAAATCAAAACAACTTTGAGATTCCATCTTATACCTGTCAGATTGGCTAAAATCAAAAACACCAATGATATCCTTTGCTGGAGAAGTTGTCAGGTAAGGGGTACACTCATCCATTGCTGGTGGGAATGCATACTTGTGCAACCACTTTGAAAAACAGTGTGGCGTTTTCTCATGAGATTCAGGATCAACCTACCCCAGGACCCAGCAATTCCACTCTTGGGAATTTACCCAAGAGATGACCAATCATACTGTCAGTATTTTTTTAAGAAGACCAAAATTGCCATCTTTCTTTGGTGACATGGGGCTTGAGTGTAAAATCTGAACTTTATACTTTCAGGAGGACCAAGGAAAACTATTAATCTCAATGCTATTTGCTTTAACATCACAGTCACTAAAAGTTGCTCAGGGTGCTGTGGAGTACAGGATATGACTAAGGTAGTTACTGTCTTCCATGTACCTTTTAAATTTATGCTCACAGAGGGAAAATGACAGTATTTACTGCATTTGGATTACGTTTCATTTTTGTATGCTTTATGTTAGGAAGGCACAGCACGTGGTATGTGCTGCCAACAGTAGACCCTTCTTTGTGGCAAAATGGGTCAGTGGTCCATTTTTAACATGGAGCTCAGCTTGAAAACAGGTTATGGACACATTAGAGATTTTTGCATTGCTTTGCTTAGTAATGGTCTCTGTGGTGGCTTGAATGAAAATAGCTCCCATAGGCTCATAGGAGTGTCACTATTAATGGGTACATCTTTGTTGAAGTAGGTGTGTCCTTTTTGGAGGAAGTGTGTCATTGTGGGTGTGCCTTGAGGTTTCCCATGCTCAAGCTACCTAGGCCCAGTGTCTTTCTTTCTTCCTGCTTCATGATGATCCACATGTAGAGTTCCCAGCTATCTCTGTAGCATCGTGTCTGCTTGCATGCCACTGTGGCCCACTTTGTTGATAATGGACTAAACCTCTAAACTGCAATACAGCTCCAATTAAATGTTTTCCTTTATAAGAATTGCTGTGGTCACAGTGTCTCTTCACAGCAATAGAAGCCCTAACTTAGACAGAAGTTGTACCAGACTAGGATATTGCTGTGATATGACTGACCACAGTGTTATTTGGAGGAATATGGACTTTGTGACTTTGCACTGGGAAAGCAGTTGAGTTCTTTAAGTGAGGCTTAATGGGACATAATATTAGGAGCATGGAAAATATTGGTACTGTGTTGTTTTGTACTCTGGGGTCTGGTTCAAGAGGTTTCAGAGGAGAAGAATAGTAATATGTGGCTTAGATATCATTCTTGTGATATTTTGGTGAATAATGTGGTTGCTTTCTGTCCTTGTCCAAAAATCTGCCCGATGCTAAATTAAAGAGTTATGGATTTCAAGACAGCCTAGTATTGACTCTGTTGTTGGCTATTATTGGCCACTCTTATGCAGATCTATAATGAAAAAGAACAAGCTAAGCAAAGAAAAATAGAATGTATACAGTATGAGGAGAAAAGAGGCACCAGGAAGTAAAAACAGATTAAAGAAAACCCTTAGTCTAAGTGGAGTAAGGGAGTAGTTACCTCAGAGAAAGACCCCATCCAGCTAAGCCTCCAATTTGTGGAAAGAAATTTAAGAAAAGCCTGGGGCAAAGAATGTCTTACTATATACTTTTAATCTAAGAATTTAAAATGCAGAGGTAGCAGATATTAGAGTTTGAGATCTGCCTGGTCTACTGAATGAGACCAAGACAGCCAAGTTTCGAGAGTAAAGGAAACCATTGAAAACAGAGAACTGGTGAAGACATACTTGAATGAGAGGATTATTTTCCAGGGTCACCTAAGAGCAGAATTTAGCAGCTTTGAACAAGTGGTTCTGAATTTAGAGCCATGGACAGAAGAAAGGGTTTCAGAATCTCAGTCCATGTCTAAGGAAATTGAATGAGGCCAGACATGTGTCAGGGGTATTCCTGAATGGAGGACTAGAATGGTCTTTGCATGAAGCTGTGAAGGTGAAACCTGGGTTGCTTGGAGTTCCCAAAATGTTGCAGATGCCAGAGCTATGGGATACCTACCTAGGAAAGCTGCTAGCAGCAGAGCCAGCCCAAGAGAGGAGAGTGTGCTGTCATCAACAAAACTGAAAGGAGTTGATCTGGAGAGAGTTTTGACTTCAGACATGGAGATGCAGAGTTTGAAATATGCCCAATTGGTTTTCTGTTTAGCTTTAGTCAATCATTTCCTCCTTACTCTTCCTTTCCTCTCTTTCGGAATGGTAATGTATATTCTCTCCCATTATATGTTGGAAGTATGTGCTCTGCTCTTTCATTTTATTTTTTACAGTGGATTACAGTTAAGAGATAGCCTGAGTCTCCAAAGAGATTTTAAACTTTGAATTTTTAAACAGTGCCCAAACTGTTACAGGGTATTGGAATTTTTGAAGTTGTACTAAATGCATTTTGTTCTCTGATATGGCTACAAGCCTATGGGGGGAGATACATGGAATGTGGTGATTTGAATGAAAATAATCCTCCCTCCCCCATAAACTCAGAGGCAGTAATGCTATTGAAAGGTGTGGCCTTGTCAAAGGAAGTGTATTATTGAGGGTGTGCTTTAAGGATTCAGGTGCTCAAGCTAAACCCAGTGTCTTTGTCTCTCCTTCTGTCTGTCTCTTTTCTCTGCTCCCTGTGAATCCAGTTGTATAGTTCTCAACTTCTTCTCCAGCAACATGTATGTGTACATGTTGCCATAGTTCCCACCATGCTTATAATGGACTAAACCTCTGAACTGTAAGCCAGCCTAAATTAAATGTTTTCATTCTAAGAGTTGCCATAGTCATATTTTCTCTTCACGGCGATAGAAACCCTAAGGCAGTCTCTTATTTAATATTATTATGTCTTATTTGCATACTTATCAACTTATTACAGAACACAGAAAATTCCATTTTTTCTCAGAAAGTGGACACGCTGATATTCATGTGTCAAGTAGTACTTGGGATGTGGGTAGCTACAGGGAGACAGAAGATTTTTATTTCCCTTCCTTCCTGGCTAGAATGTCATGAAATGGAAGCAGTGATCACAATATTTTAACATCAGGAGCTCAGGCAGTGTGGGGTGGCAATCCAGCCCTCAGGGCACGAGAAGAGGAGAGCTGACACTCCTGCCCCATATGCCTGCTGCAGCAACAGGGAGGAAGGGTCTCCCACCCTTCCTGGGCAAAACAGGTGAGTCTGGGACCCGGATCTAAAGACCCAAGAGCAGAAGTTCTATCCCTGCTACTTGCGGTAGGCTGCATTAGGTGAGCTAGCCTCAGCAGAGCTGGAGAGATAATCTGGGTAGCAACAATGAGGGAAATCTAGTGAGCTGATCACCCTGCTACCACCCAGACCCAGAACCAGGGAAATGAGTTGCCCAGACCCAGAACCAGGGAAATGAGTTGGTCCACTACTACAACAACCCTGTTTGTGAACTGTTGGAGCATGTGAAGAGGACGGACCTATAGATCCACAACAGCGGGATCTCTATGACCGGGTGATATCATGTCCAGGAGGTGCCACAGTGAGACACTATTATTGATGATGTGGCAGAAACCAGAGGCTTCAGGCCTCAAGCCAAACCAATGACTCATGGCAATGAAAACTTTCAAGTAAAGATGAATGGACCAAGGGTAAATTCTATGTCTCATCTGGCTATACCACAGCTTCCATGAGAGTCTTCTCCTTTTAATCTTTTTTTTTTCTTTTTGTTTGTTTGGTTGTTCGTTGTTGTTTCATATGGGTTTTGATTTTTCGTTTAAATTTGGTTTTGTTTATGGGAAGGTTACAAGGGCAGAGGGTGGTTGTGAGGGGTCATGGAGATGAGAGGGTCAGAATGAAATCCACAGAGAATCACTAAATATAAAAACAAGCAAAAAAACAAGCAAAAAAATATGATATATTCATATTTACCTCATATATTCTGAAGATAATGCAAATTGCATATGGACCCCTGAGAGGTATGAGAGGGAGGACTCCTTCACTGACATCTAAGTCTTACCTCTTATTCAGATTTGATAACAAGTGTGTATTGTTTCCAGCTTACTTGTTCCTTTGCCTACTGTATATTTGGTTGATAATTTTATGTCAAACAGGTAAGGCTCTGTTCAACAGAAACATTCCATATAATGAGTATCTTTAAAATGTACTACTTACTTTTCTCTGGGTGCACTGCATTTTTATTCTGTATGATTGTCCATACTGGATGAATGGGGAGATTCCTTGTAAGCTTCCTGCTGGCTGCTAGCATCAGACACTCTCTGTCAAATGAGCATTGTTAATGTACTTTAGGAATGTCTTATGTGATTTCTGAGAACATGTCTGAATTCCTAATTTTACAAAACTTGCACTTTAGAGTCTATGAAGGCTATATTGAAGACAAAGATATTTTAATGGAAAATCTCATCGATACACTGAAGTTTACATCTATCTTTCATTTCTCATAGCACTTCATTATGTAAGAGGAATACAGAGGAAACACAAAACATTCATGAAATAGGGCCAGATGTGAAATATAAACAAAGGTAATTGCTTTTAGTTTAAGAATGCTTGTACTAATTTTTATTCACAAATGAATTTGGAGAATATTTATAAAACAAATAAATGCCTACACTATAGACAGGGAAATTTCTTTAAACAGTGTTGACTTCTATTTTTCTATTTGTCTCCCTTTAATTTTCCTGTCTTTATTTATTGCTCCAGCTAATACACAACAGCTTTTTGAACACAACATTGAAAAGGAGAGAGCCATGACTTCAGTGGATTGCTTCAGTTTTCCTCTATTTATGATGATGCTGATAGTGAGTTTCTCACATGTTGTTTCTATTGTGTTAAGGAATGTTCCTTCTAAGCCTGCTGTCTATGGGACTCTTATTATGAAGGCATATTGGATTTTGGCAAAGGCCTTATCAGCATCTTATTGAGATGACCATGTGATTTTTGTCTCTATATTTATTTATATGGTTAATTTCATTTATTGACTTGTGTATTTTGAACCATCTCTGCCTTTCTGTGATTACAATGGTGGATCATGTTTTAGAGCTGTGTCGTTTTTTTAGTTTGCAAGTTACTTTAAGGAACAGTTTTGAATCTCTCTTCCAAGTCTATCATGAGCCTATGGGTTGCTCTTCACAACCTTATAGTAAGCATTTGTTGCAGAGGACAACACTTACGTTTTCTAATGTGAGTAATTAGGTGGGTACCTAAGTAAAAGATTTCCCTGACCGGTTTCAAGGTTCGTGTAATTGAATGGAACCAGAAAAGATCATATTGAATAAGATGAGCCAGACCCAGAGGATAAAAGCAGTAACAATGAAGAAAGAGTCTGTGAATTTTAAGGAGACCAAGCTGGAGTAAATGGGAGGCTGTAGATGAAGGAAGGGGAAGGAGAATGGTTCTAATTATCATCTCCATTATATTATAATTTCCAAATTTTAAAGGCAAATAAAGGAAAGTGAAGCACATACAATTTTCATGTATGGAGTTTTCAAAAATAGAAATTTTATTAAAAATAAGATTGTAGGCTAAAGTCATTATGAAATTGTTTTCCATTGTTGTCTCTGTCCAGGAATGACACCTTGCTTGCCATTCAGTGGGCAAGCAAATGTTCATTCTCAGTTCAGTGTCTTAAGCCTCACACTCAGAAGAATCTCTGACCACAAAATGCCACTATCACTATCCCACTGTATAAGCTACAACTTTTCCAACAATTCTCCACACTAACACCCTACAGTTTCTTTACATGGAAATGCATTATCTGACTTGAATTTTTTGCTTCTTCCTGGATTTTTTGTAACATCATTGTAGCCTATGCCTCACCTGTAATATTCAGGATTTAATATTTCAGAATATAGTAGATATTAACTAAAGGAAGTATATATTGGCTCAAAACATTTTAAAAATATCTTTACAATGCCGAGACTGCCATGAGCATATTACTGTATGTCGTATCTCTGAAAAGATAAGTGTAAAAAGGAAATATTTCATCTTTGCATCTTCATGAACTTTTTAAATTACTCAATTCATAAAAATGTATCCATTGAAGATAGTGGATAAGCACTGGGAAATAATTACCATTGAAATGAGCAAATGAATATTCAGGTTGTACGTTAATGACAAAGCATCTATTATGAGAAATGAACATTCTCTTCATAGGCAATTAGTTGGACTATATGATCAAATTCTTTGCTCAGATTAGGATTGTGAAATCAGTCTCTGATCCTGAGGAAAATATGTGTTTTCAACATTACTGTGACTGACTGCAGATATGGAACTACAGTTTGTTTCATTTTCTAAGGAATCCAATCCCAAGATCAGCACTTTCACATCATTCATTACACAAATAGACTCAATGACAAATCCCATGTGATCATATCATTAGAGACAGAGGGAGCCTTTGACAATATCCATAGCTGCTTCATGAAAAAATTCTAGAAGGCTAGGAAAGAACTGGAGCAGAATTTCAATACAATAAAGGCAATAAACAGCAAACACATAGTCAACATTTCATTAACAAAGGAAACCCAATATATTTCTATTAAAATCAGGACTGAGACAAGGCTGACCATTGTTTCTCCTGTTCAATACAGTGCTTAAACGCCTAATTAGAGGAGGAAGACAAGAGGCAATAAAAAAGATACCACAATGGAAGGAAGAACTGAAAGTATTATCTGTAGGTGATGCGATTCAGTTAAGGAAGGACCTTAAAAACTCTACCAGAAAACTGGTGGCTCAGAAACATAATTTAGCAAAGTAACAGGATATAAAACTGAAACATAAATGTTATTATTCTACCTATATACAAACAACAGATATACCAAGAAAGCAACCAAACAAACAATGTCACTCAAGAAAGCCCCAAAGTATAATTAATTGGAAAAAATTTCACCAAAATGTGAAAGACTTGTACAATGAATGCTGTGAGAGGTGACAATAAGAAAGTGAAAGAGTTGTCAGAACATGGGCAGAAATCCTATGGTCATAGATTCAGAGGGCTAATGTGAACATGGTCATCCTTACAAGAGTAATCTACATACTCAGCACAAACCACATCAAAAGTCCAATGTTCCCACAGATGCGGTGACAACATTAACAGCACATCTTGCAGGTAGGACAAAGGTCCTGTAGCTGGGTTGATGTTCCAGTCCCATTACTCGAAGCCTTGCCTGGTTACAAAAGATGTCTAATTTAGGCTCTGTATCCCCCATTACTAGAAGTGTTCACTAGGGCCACCTTTGTAGATTCCAGGGAGTTTCCACTGCATTAGATTTCCATATCATCCCCCAGAGCCCCACAATTCCAGTCATCTCTCCAAGTACCTGTGGCATTGGAGCTAAGGAATGGGAGGAGAGGAGTGAGGGAAAACTGCAGTCAGGATGTAGTACATGAAGGAAGATAAATAAAAATAATATGAACTATCTAAAAAATCTGAGCTTGTTCACCGAAACTGATCAAGAATATTTAAATTTCAGATGGAAACACAAAATACCAAGAATAGTCAGACTGTCCTGAAGCAGAAAAAGAAAACAAAAGAAAAAATAAGCAAAACTGCTAGAGGCATCAGCACTACAGATTTCCTGTTACACTACAGAGTTATGGTAATAAAATCAGCATGGCAGTGGCCCCCAAACAAACATATTGATCTGTGGAAGAAAACCGAACACCTACATATAAGTCCACAGTCCTAAAGCTACTTGATATTTGTAAAACAGGCCAACAATTCACATAGTAAAACCAAATGGTGCTGGTCACACTGGATAGATATTTGTAGATAAATGAAAGTAGATCCCTATCTCTCACCATACACAAAACTCAATTTATATGGACCAGTTATCTCCATATAAGTCCTGATACTTTGAATCTGATAGAGAAGAAAGTATAGGATAATCTTTAACTCACAGGCAGAGCAAAATACTTTCTGAATATGACAAACACTTTCTGGTAACACAAACACTAAGACCAACAAGTAATAAATGGGACCACATGAAGCTAAAACTCTTCTGTGCAGCAAAGACACCATCATTTGATAGAACCTAGTCATTGCTTCAAATGATAAATCATGATATTCACATCTGACCTGATCTTTACCCACGTGAGTAAATGTGTTAAAAAAGAAGCAAATACACTAACCAGACATTCACTTATGCACATTGAAGGAAAGTATTTGCCTATGTCACAGGATTCTAAGTATATTCTGTGGTTTAATAATAGATTAAACACTTTCATTTCAATTACATTATTAACATATTGACTGTCTAAGGTATTTTAGAATGTAGCATGTTGGCCTATGGCAATAACATTAAACTAAACAATATCAAATGAGAAGTTTGCATTTTAATTTTTACATACTAATTTTTGATTTGCTGTACTCTTATCAATACTTCTTTTATTTTTCAGTTTAGGCTTGAGTTCTTCTTCTAGTTCTCCTGACAAATCATTATTTTCTATGTAAAAATATGAAAAAATAATTAGACAAAACAATATTTTATAAAAATAGAATTATTTAAAGTTAGATTTTTTAAAAAAAATATTTAAATTCAATACATTGTGGAGCTATATATTTACATCCTGAGAAAAAATTTAATTGTAGAAAAATCAACACTTTATTTGTAATATTTACCATATATTGACCACTTTTGAATCATCTATGCCAATATAGGATTTATTTGGAAATTCATAAATGACATATAGGCTTATATGGTCCATATTTGAAGAAACTGTGGGATGAGGACACACTCATCCTGTGAACTGTTATCTACCTTGCAATAGTAAATTTTAAATAACTCACTGATTACATCATCACTTTTATACTGACAAATTGCCCTTTTATTACTCATTCTGGAGTGTACACATTTTTTTTCATAGAAAAATAGGTGTTTCTTTATTTGTAGCTACATAAGTCCACTACTAATGTTTAATTTTCCCACTTTGGCTAAAATCTACTTTTTCAAAGTTTGTTTTCTCCTTGACATGTAGGAACTATATTTAGGGACATCCTCAGACCAGCAGATCTCATTTGTTATTGCTTTGTCTTCTTATTTACTCTTTCTGTTTCTGATAGGTCCCATCACCGGATGTTGGAAGTAAAGAAGACATTCCAGCCATGGTTCCTCTACCGATAATGCCCATTTTGACACAGATAGATGTAGTTTCAGACAACAGGGTGCATAGAAATGAAAATATGTAAAAGCAACAAGAGATGTATATGAGTAAGTAAAGGATTTTCAATGACTGCTTTACCATATGACAGTGTACTCTGTTTTATGGAAGCAGATTTTACATGTGCCTTGTAAATATCACCCAATTTCTTTAATAAAGTACAGTGTACCACACATGAAAGCGATCAGTGCACTAGAGGTTCTAGGACAACATAAGCTTTGTTGTTGTTGTTGTTTGAAAATGTGGTATATTGCTGTTTGTCCAGGACAGAACAGAATTTGTGTGTTCAAATATGTATTTGCTTTGACTTTTTTGGTGGCATTTAATATAAGTGCACATTGTGACACCCAGTACTACATAAATCATGTTCAAACATTGGGGAAGACTTGTTGCTCTCATGAATGACATCTGTAAGTCATTAACAAATAGGGGAATTGTATACTGGAATAGTTTAGTTGATGGAACCTGAATATTAAACATTGAAGTTGAGCTTAGATTTGTAAATACTTCATATTGTGCTAAAGCACTTATACTGCTAAAGAGATGACATTGCTAATGTCAAACCCTATCATCACTATCTCAGGAAATAATTATATCACTAGGAGTGATTGAAATGCATTAAATGCTTTAATCAGTAGACTGTGATTAGGAAATTTACCTGGTTGAAATTGTGCTTCAAACATTGATTTGGAGATCTTATGAACATAATCTCTCAGATGAATGGATTTTAAAATGAGATATTTAATCAATGTTTTGGAATTCATCCAATATGTAATTATTCAATATAAATATTAAAAAGCAATTACCTCTGGGTGCAGACATTTGTAGGCCCATGCTGAAAGGCAAAGGATATATAATTATCACTTCCATGTGTAGTAACAACTCAAAAACTACTTTATGAAGGCTGTGGAAGGCAATGAGCTCTAATTTCCTTCTTTGAAAATAAACACCTATTATTTTACTGAATAGGACAGTAGTTGACAAAATATACTGAAATATAACAAAACAATTTACAAATTCAGTGCAATCCACATTAAAACTACAACTCAATTTGCTGCAGAAATTGAAAAAGAAACTTTCTGACTCATGTGGAAACATAAAATAAAGAGGACAGCTAACACAATCCTGAATATTAAAAATGGCTAAAGACATCACCATGTCAGATTTCACATTTTATTACATACAGAGCTATAATAATAAAACAGCATGATATTAGCAGAAGAATAGACATGTTGATCAATGAAATCAAATTGAAGACCCAAACATAAGTCGACACACCTATGGACACTTTATTTCTGATAAATAAACCAGAAATACACACTGGATAAAAGACAATATCTTCCAGAAATGGTGCTGATCAAATATGATGGCCACATGAAGAAGAACATATATAGACCTCTGTTTATTACCCTGAGCAAAGTGCAACTCCACAGGAATTAAAGATCTCAATATAAGATCAGACACCCTGAATATGACAGAAGGTATTATGAGAAACTGGCTTTAACTCACTGGTACAGGAAAAGATCTTCTGATGAGGATATCTGCAGCACAGGAACTAAGATCAATATTTAATAAATGGGACCTCATGATAATGAACATCTTCTGTATAGCAAATGGCACCATCAGTCAGGTAAAGCATCGGGTTACACAACTGGGAAGGAGCTTGAGCAATTACATATATGATATATATTTAGTATCTAAAATATATAGAAAGAAAACTGGGCTCCTAGAAAACAACTAACCCAACTAAAATGGTATTCAGAAATATAAAGACTTTTCAAATCAAAAACAATCTACAGATTTAATGCAATGCCCATCAAAATCCCAGAAAAATACTTTTTGTTGTAAGTAAAGAGGAAGATTTATTCCAATGCTTCTCAACCTGTGGGTCATGACCCCTTAGGGGTAGCTTATCATATATTTACATGACAATTCATAACAGTAGCAGAATTACAGTAATGAAATAGCTTTATGGCTGAGAGTCACCACAGCATGTGGGATTGTATTAAAGTGTTGCAACACCAAAAAAGCTGAGAACTCCTGATGTATTCATTAATGGTAGGAATGTAAACTGATGCAGCCACGATGGAAGTCAGTATGCAAGTTCCTCAAAAAGCTACAGGTCAGACTTGCATATGAGTAAGCTATACCACTCTTAATATATACCCAAAGGTCTCTAAGACCTACTTCAGAGAGACTGGCTTAGTTATAAGATATTTGTACATTCGTGTTTATTGCAGTATTCCCAGGAGCTGTGAAATGGATCCAAGCCTAGATGTCCATCAGCATATGTATAGGTAAGGAAAATGAAGTTATATACATGATGGAATTTTGCATATAGTTAGTAAGGAAAAACAAAGTCATATTTGTAGGAACATGGATGAAACTGGGAATCATTGTTTTAAGCAAAATAAGTTAGATTTAAAAAGATAAACACCATGTTTTCTTTTGTATGTGGATTCTAGTTTTTTTCTATGTATATGTGTCTGTGTCTGTTTATATAAAGTTTCCATACACATGTGTACCAATATGTATGTATATATGTATATGTGTGTATATGTATGTGTAAGTGTATATGTATATGTGTAGTGATGAGACACGCAGCTGAGGGCAGGCCTGCTTTTCATCCTGCCCAGCTCCCACATAGCTAGCTTAGCCCTGGAAATAACAACACACAAATTGTATTCATTTAAACACTGCCTGGCCCATTAGTTCCAGCCTCTTATTGTCTAATTCTCACATCTTGATTAACCCAATTTTAGTAATCTGTGTAGCACCACGAGGGGTGGCTTATGGGGAAGAATGCAGCTTGCATCCATCTCAGAGAGGAGAGTCATGGCAACTGCTTGAGGCATCTGACTATCTTCCCTCTTTCCCAGCATTCTGTTCTGTCTACTCCACCTATCTAAATCCTGCCCTATCAAAAAGCCAAGACAGTTTCTTTATTAACCAATGAGAGTCCTCCATCATATATGTATGTGTGTATGTGTGCATGTATATATGTATGTGTATGTACATATGTATGTGTATAGGTATATGTATATATGTATATGTGTATATGTATGTATATATGTATGTGTACATGTCTGTGTACATATGTATTTATAT
Source organism: Arvicola amphibius (assembly GCF_903992535.2). NCBI lineage: Eukaryota > Metazoa > Chordata > Mammalia > Rodentia > Cricetidae > Arvicola > Arvicola amphibius. The sequence goes on along the minus strand of NC_052058.2, from coordinate 119,664,497 downwards.
ATGTGTGTATATATGTATAAGTATGTATATGTGTATATGTATGTGTTTACCTGCAGGTGTGCATTTGTATGGAAACTAGGAGTCAATGTTGAGTATTTTCCTTGATCACTTTGTACCTTATCTTTTGAGACAGGGTAGTTTAATGATTCTGCTGTTCACTGAGTGACTGTGCTGTCTGAACAATGAGCTCAGGAATTCAGCCTGTTTTTGGCCACACCTATTCTCTCAGCTTCAGTGGTCAGGTATAGATCTATGCATCCTCACTTGGATTTTTAATGCTGGTGCAGGGGATCCAAACTCAGGCAGTATTTTTTTATTGATTTTTATTGAGTTCTACATTTTTCTCTGCTCCCCTCCCTTTCTCTCCCCTCCCCTTCAGCCCTCTTCCAAGGTCCCATGATCACAATATACTCAGGAGATCTTGTCTTTTTCTACTTCCCATGTAGATAATATCCATGTATGTCTCTCTTAGGATCCTCATTGTTGTCAAAGTTTTCTGGGATTGTTATGTGTGGGCTGGTTTTCTTTGCTTTATGTTTAAAAATCACTTATGAGTGAGTACATGTGATAATTGTTTTTCTGAGTCTGGGTTACCTCACTCAAGATAATGTTTTCTAGCTCCATCCATTTGCCTGCAAAATTCAAGATGTCATTATTTCTTTCTGCTGTGTAGTACTTCATTGTGTAAATGAGCCACATGTTCCTTATGCATTCTTTGGTCAAGGAGCATTTAGGTTGTTTCTAGGTTCTCGCTATGACAAACAATGCTGCTATGAACATAGTTGAGCACATGTCCTTGTGGCACGATTGAGCATCCTTTTGATATATACCCAAATGTGGTATTAATGGGTCTTGAGGAAGGTTGTTTCCTAATTTTCAGAAAAATTGCCACACTGACATCCAAAGGAGCTATACCAGCTTGCATTCCCACCAGCAATACAGGAGTGTTCCCTTTTCCCCACTACCTCTCCAGCATAAGTTGTCATCAGTGTTCTTGTTCTTGGCCATTCTTACATGTGTAAGATGGAACCTCAGAGTCATTTTGATTTGTATTTCTCTTATGAATAAGGATGTTTGTTGAGCTGTCCCTTTCCAGCTTGCACCCAGAACCCCCCCTCCGCCTCAACCTCCCGTCTTTGGGACCACAAAATACCACAGCCCAGCCTGTTTGGGCGCCAGGGAACTCGAATTGAGTGCACCCAGGCCGGTGGGAGGTCCCCTCCTTCATTAGCCTGCCTGTAGCAAGGTAGGCCCTTTGTCAGTGAGCCACTTGGCCAGCAAGGAGACCTGACAGTCTACCAGAAAATCCATCATTCATTGGGGTGAGTGAAATGAATTCATTTAGGTGAATTGAACTTCTAAAAGAAAATCCAAAGGGGATTATTCAGAGGAACAAATGGGCAGGCGCCAATGCAAGAATTCCTCCAACAATTTGAAAATCAACATGAAAGCACCAGAACCCAGCAAACTTATAACAGGAGGACTTGAACACACTAATCAAGAAGAAGTAGAAAACCTTGACTTTATGAAAGTAATAGAGTCCCTTAAACTGGAGGTGAAAATCTCACTTAAGGAAATGGACGAGAAGAATAACAAAAAGTTTGAAGAATTGAGTAAATCCGTAAACGATATCCTAGGAAACCAAGAAAAAACAATCAAACAGATAATGGAAACAGTGCAAGACTTGAAAACTGAAATGGAGGCAAGGAAGAAAACACAACCCGAGGGCCAGCTAGATATGGAAAATCTATGTAAATGAACAGAGACTACAGAAGCAAGCATAACCAACAGAATGCAAGAGATAGAAGAAAAATCTCAGATTCTGAAGATACCATAGAGAAAATAAATGCACTGATCAAAGAAAACAGGAAATCCAACAAATTCTCATCACAAAACATTCAGGAAATCTGGGACACAATAAAAAGACCAAACCTAAGAATAATAGGCATAGAAGAAGGAGAAGAATTACAGCTCAATGGTCCAGAAAATATATTTAATAAAATTGTAGAAGAAAACTTCCCAAACCTAAAGAAAGATATTCCTATTAAGGTTCAAGAAGCTTACAGAACACCAAATAGACTGGATCAAAAAAATACATCCCCTCGTCATATTATAATCAAAACACAAAACATACAGAATAAAGAAAGAATATTAAGAGCTGCAAAGGAAAAAGGTCAAGTAACATATAAAGGTAAACCTATCAGACTAACACCTGACTTCTCTATGGAAACCATGAAAGCCAGAAGGTCCTGGATAGATGTTTTGCAGAAACTAAGAGACCATGGATGCAAGCCCAGATTACTATACCCAGCCAAGCTTTCATTCACTATAAATGGAGAAAACAAAATAGTCCAGGATAAAAACAAATTTAAACAATACATAGCCACAAATCCAGCCTTACAGAAAGTAATAGAAGGAAATTCACAAACAAAGGAGTCCAGCATTGCCCAAAATAACTCAGACATCTAGTGACTCTTTACCAGCACATCTCAAAGAAAGGAAACACACCATCTCTACTACCAAATAAAAAATGACAACCGTAGTTAACATTCACTGGTCATTAATATCACTTAATATCAATGGACTCAATTTACCTATAAAAAGGCACAGGCTAAGAGACTGGATATGAAAACAGGATCCAACATTCTGCTGTTTACAAGAAACACACCTCAAATACACAGACAGACATCTGCTCAGAGTAAAGGGTTGGGAAAAGGTTTATCAAGCAAATGAACCTAAGAAACAAGCGGGTGTGGCCATACTGATTTCTAACAAAGTTGACTTCAAACTAAAATCAATCAGAAGAGATGGAAAGTGACACTTTATACTCATTACAGGAAAAATCTATCAGAATGAAGTCTCAATCCTGAATATCTATGCCCCTAATATAAAAGCACCCACTTATATAAAAGAAAAATTACTAGAACTCAAGGCAGCCATCAAACCAAACACACTGATAGTGGGAGACTTCAACACTCATCTTTCACCAATGGACTGGTCAGTCCGACAGAAACCTAACAGAGAATTAAGAGACTTAATAGAGGTGATGAACCAAATGGACTTAACAGACATCTATAGAACATTCTACCCAAACACGAAAGAATATACCTTCTTCTCTGTGGCTCATGGAACCTTTTCGAAAATTGACCACATACTCAGTAACAAAGCAAACTTCCACAGTTACAAAAACATATTAGTAACCACCTGCATCTTATTGGATCACCATGGATTAAAATTAGAATTCAACAACAATGCTACCCCCAGAAAGCCTACAAACTCATGGAAACTGAACAGTCAACTACTGAACCACACCTGGGTCAAGGAAGAAATAAAGAAAGAACTTAAAGTCTTTCTTGAATTTAATGAAAATAAAGGCACAACACACTCAAACCTTTGGAACACTATGAAAGCAGTGCTAAGAGGAAAATTCATAGCACTAAGTGCCCACTTAAAAAAAAAGAGAAAGCTCCTTCATTAGCCTGCCTGCGGAAAGGTAGGCCCTTTGTCAGCAAGCTGCTTTGCCTGCAAGGGGACCTGAAAGTCTGCCAGAGGATCCATCATTCATTGGGGTGAGTGAGGAGTGAGTGCCCTTACTGCGGCGGCTGCCCTGAGAGGGACCACCTACATTCCCCAACTCTCCCGCCACCCCCACACTTCCTGCTCTTCCTTCAGGGGTTATTCTCCCCAGATACTGCCTCTCTCTTCCTGTCCCTTCCCAGCTTGCACCCATAAAGCCCCCCCTCATCCTCCCGTCTTTGGGGCCACAAAATACCACAGCTCAGCCTGTTTGGGCACCAGGGACCTGGAATTGAGTGCACCCAGGCCGGTGGGAGGTCCCCTCCTTCATTAGTCTGCCTGCAGCAAGGTAGGCCCATAGTCAGTGAGCTGCTTGGCCTGCAAAGGGACCTGACAGTCTGCCAGAGGATCCATCATTCATTGGGGTGAGTGAATTTAACTTATTGGGGTGAATTGAACTTCTAAAAGAAGATCCAAAGGGGAATGTGGCTGACGGTGGAGGAGGACTGAGAAACCAAGGACAACGGCAATGAACATGAACTCTACAGCATGGACGGCCTCACTGTGAGCCTTGTCAGTTTGGTTGCTCACCTTCCTGGACATAGGGGGAGCTGGGAGGACCTTGGACTTAACATAGTGAAGGGAACCCGCATGGCTCTTTGTCTTGGAGAGGGGTGGAGTGGGGGTATGGGTGGAAGGGAGGGGAGGGAAGGAGGAGGAGGAGGGGAGGAGATGGCAATTTTTAATAAAAAAATGAGGAGAAAAAAATCACAAAAAAATACATCTAAATGTATGCAAACAAAAAAAGGATGTTTGTTGAACATTTCCTTAAGTGCCTTTCAGCCATTTTAGATTCCTCTGTTGAGAGTTCTCTGTTTAGGTCTGTACTCCTTTATTATTTTTATTATAAAATTTCTGCCTCCTCCCAGCCTCCCATTTTCCTCCCTCTTCCCCTCCCCTCCCCATCCCTCTACAGTCTAAAGATCAGTCAGGGTTCCCTTCCTTGTTGGGAGTCCAAGGTCTTCCCCCTCCATCCAGGTCTAGGAAGATGAGCATCCAAACAGGCTAGGCTCCCACAAAGCCAGTAAATTCAGTAGAATCAAAACCCAGTGCCATTGTCCTTGTCTTCTCAGCAGCCCTCATTGTCTGCCATGTTCAGGGAGTCCGGTTTTATCCCATGCTTTTTCAGACCCAGTCCAGCAGGCCTTGGTGAGCTCCCATTAGACCTGTCTCAGTGGGTGGATGCACCACTCTTGGTCCTGACTTCCTTGCTCATGTTCTCCCTCCTTCTGCTCCTCATTAGGACCTTGGGAGCTCAGTCCAGTGCTCCATTGTGGGTTTCTGTCTCTATCTCCATCCATTGCCAGATGAAGGTTCTATGGTGATATGGAAGATATTCATCAGTATGGTTATTGGATCGTGCCATTTCAGGTTCCCTCTCCTCAGCTATCCAAAGAACTAGCTGGGGACATCTCCCTGGACACCTGGGAATCACTCTAGGGTCAAGTTACTTGCCAACCTTAAAATGGCTCCCTTAATTAAGATATGAACTTCCCTGTTCCCATATCCACCCTTCCTTTATCCCAACCATCTCCTTCCCCCAAACTCTTCCCGTCCTCCCCTTCTCACTTTTCTCTCCCTATCTCCCCTTATGCCCATCCAACCCTACCCCAAGTTCCCAATTTTTGCCCAGCAATCTTGTCTATTTCCAATATCCAGGAGGATAACTATGTGTTTTTCTTTGGGTTCACCTTCTTAATTAACCTCTCTAGGATCATGAATTATAGGCTCAGTGTCTTTTATTTATGGCTAGAAACCAATTATGAGTGAGTACATCCCATACTCATCTTTTTGGGTCTGGGTTACCTCACTCAGAATAGTGTTTTCTATTTCCATGCATTTGCATGCAAAATTCAAGATGTCATTGTTTTTTACCACTTAGTAGTATTCTAATGTGTATATATTCCACCCAACTGGTGGACCTTCCGGTAGAGAATCAGGTCTCCTTGCTGGCCAGGGAGTTTGCAGACAAAGGGCCTACCTTGCTGCAGGCAGGCTATTGAAACAAAGAAACTCCCTCCCACCTGGTTGCACTCACTACTCAGTCCCAGCACCCCGAACAGGCTGAGCTGGGGAATATTATGAGCCCAAAGAGGGGAGGAAGAAAGGAGGTTTTTTTCTGGATGCAGGCTGTGTGGGGCAGGAAGAGAGAGCCCCAGAAAAATTATTTACGCACTTTGAAAGAACAAAACTCAACTTAATATGGAAAAGCAAAAACTCAACTTAATATGGAAAAGCAAAAACCTTGGGATAGCCAAACCAAAAAAAAAAAAAAAAAAAAAAAAAAGAACTTCTGGAGGCATCACAATCTTGGACTTCAGACTCTAATATAGAATTACAGTAATGAAAACTGTCTGGTATTGACATGAAAACAGACAACAGTACCAATGAAATCAAATTGAAGACCTGGATATCAATCCACATACCTACGAACACACAATTTTTTGACAAAATGTTTAAAATATTAAATGGAAAAAAGAAAGAGTCTTCAACAAATAATAAAGGCATACCTGGATATTAACATGTAGAAGAATGTAAATGTAACCCCATCTATTGTCATACACAAAACTAAAGTCTAAATAAATCAAAGACCTCTACATAAAACCAATCACAGTAAACCTAACAGAAGAGCAAGTGGTAAGTGCACTTGAACACACTGACACAGGAGACGACTTCCTATATATAACCCCAGTAACACAAACACTGAAAGCAACAATTTTTAAATGGGACCTCCTGAAACTGAGAAGCTTGTAAAGCAAAAGACATTGTCAAAAAGACAAAACAGCAGCTTCCACATTGTTAAAAGATCTTCACCAACCCCACATCAGACAGAGGGCTGATATCTAAAATATACTAAGAACTCAAGAAACTTGTCATCAAAAGAACAAATTATCCAATAAAAAATGGGGTACAGAGAACTCTCAGCAGACTAATCTCAAATGGCTGAAATACACTTAAAAATGATCGACATACTTAGCCATCAAAGAAATGCAAATAAAAACAACTCTGAGACACCATCCTGCACCTGAGAGAATGGGCAAGATCACAAACACTGAAGAAAACTTATATGCTGGAGAGGATGTGGTGTAAAGGGAACACTCCTCCACTGTAGTGAGAGTGCAAACTTAAGGCTCAGAGGTTAAGAGCACTGACTGCGCTTCCAGAGGTCCTGAGTTCAATTCCCAGCAACCACATGGTGGCTCACAGCCATCTATAATGAGATCTGGTGCCCTCTTCTGACATGCAAGCAAACATAGAAGGAATGTTGTATACATAATAAATAAATCTTTAAAAAAAAAGAAATCAGTATAGTGTTTTCTCAGAAAATTAGGAGACAATCTACGTCAAGACCCACCAATACTGTTGTTGGTTGCATACCCAAAGGATGCTCAATCATACCACAAGGATATTTGCTTAATTATGTTCATAGCAGCATTATTTTTAATAACCAGAACCTGAAAACGACCTAGATGTCCCTCAACAGAAGAATGGATAAGAAAATGTGGTACATTTAGGCAAAGGAGTACTACTCAGCAATTAAAAATATGACACCTTGAAATATGTGGGAAAATTGATAGATCTTAAAAAAAAATGTTGAGTGAGGTAATCCAGACCCAGAAAGACACATATAATATGTGTTCACTCATAAGTGACTTTTAGAAATAAAGCAAAGAAAAACCAGTCTACAGTCCACAACCCCAGAGAAACTAGACCACAAAGAGAACCCTAAGAGAGACATTCATAGACCTACATAAGAAGGAGAAAAAGGCAAGATCTCATGAGTAAATTGGTACATGGGGGTCTTGGCACAGGGTAGAAGGGGAAAGGCAAGAAGGAGAGAAGAGCAGATAAGAATCTATAACTCAATAAAAACAATTAAAAATTAAAAAAAACAGGAAATTATGAGATTTACAGGTACATGTATGGAAATAGAAGAAATCATCCTGAGTGAGACAATCCAGATCCAAAACATATGATAATGTTTCCCTTCTCTGTGGATGTTAGTTATTAAGCCTTCAACAAGTATGCTAAAGTCAATGTAACCACAGAAATTCTGCATCAAGTAAGAGACTTCTGGAAAAGCATCATTCAAATAAAGGGAAAGTTACATACTATTTTTGATAGCCTTCATTCTTCCTACACACTTTTTATTTTCCAGCTTTAAATCCAGTATTTTTTCTATTTCTGCTTCTTCTGTCAAATCCACACAATTTACTAAAAATGCAATATACACAACAGTTAGATAAATAACGTTCTATGATAATATGTTAAAATAAATTGAATTTAGAAAAAAATTACTCAAGTATTTCTATTAAATATATTCTTTAGATAAATACTTAGATCCCTATATAAATGCCCTAATGATAGAAGTATCAGTATATCACTTGTATGGGCACTATATGTGCCAGGTTCAGCTTATTTAAGTAATTGACAAATTCATCTAGAAATTAATAAATCTCATGTGAATGACTACACTCTCTAAATTTCACAATTTAAGATGTCATAGAATTAAACATGTTCATTTTGTGCTTGAAAGAGCACATGCATGCGCACACACACAGACTGAAAAAGAATTGGGAAATAACACATTTTCTTCATTGAAATGAGCAAAATAATTTTAACTGTAAGATCCTGTTGCTCAAGATGCCACAAACTTCAGACACAAGAATTGTACAAAGTGAGCTGAAACTGACTTGATGCCAAGAGAGATGAGCAGTCAATAATTCCACCAGCAGAAAAACGTTCCAAAGATACCCCAATGGTGTGACAGTGATAATTTTATTTTTGGAGTAACCAACACCTGTCTCATTGGCTTTAAGGCTCAGTCAATGAGCAATTAATGCCTGGTACTGAAAACCTAGTCAATGTCCATGACTGGAGAAATCATGGAATTTACAGATAACCTATGGTATCATTTCCTTATATCACTGTAGTTTCTATGTTCTAAATGTAATTCTTATAGCCACAGTTATATCCACAAGTAAATGTAACAAAGTTACATTTAAGTTCATTTAAGCAGCAGAGAGAGGTATTACAGATATCTGCAGTTAGTCAAAGTGCAAGAAGTGACCATAAGGTGCCCAGCCCCCACTAAATCCAAGGCAAAGGGAAAATAGCATAAGTAGGTAGAGATAGATTGTAAAATCATTGGTCCAGTGCTTGTGCTGCTACATGGAATCTTCTATGCATGACTTGGGTGTTACTACCGTGAAATTTCAAGAGCTTGATTTTTTTAAAGTACATCTGCATAAGGACAGCACTGGTTGATAGACCAGTACGGAGGAAGGAAATCTCATAAGACACAACCATGTCTGAACCAGGAATCATCTCCTGGCCCCTTCACTTTTGACTCTACAGCCTCCAGAACAAGAAATATTTTTTAAGCCTGGTGCTGGTGGTGCACACCTTTAATCCCAGCACTTGGGAGGCAGAGGCAGGTGGTTCTCAGTGAGTTCAAGGCCAGCCTGCTCCACAGCATAAGTTCCAGGACATCTAGGAATGTTACATAGAGAAACCCTGTCTCAGAAAATGAACCAACCAACCAACCAAACAAACAAACAAACAAACCCCAAAATTAAGCTTCTTAATAGATGGTATTTTGTTTAGTAAGTAGCCAAAAGTAAGACACATAAAGAAAAAAAAGGAGGGACCATAGGAGAGAGGGGTAAATCACCCACAGTCCTACCTCCCCCAATATAGTCTGTTACTAACTAAGTATGTTTGTGACAATTTTCCTTCTGGCCCCCAATACAACCTGGAGTAATCATACATGTAATGTAACTAATACAGATAAAACCAGTCTAAATTTTGGGATTACAAAAAGATTTCTCAGTTCAGTTATGATCTCTGATAAGATTGGATATGGTTTCCATATTTTACCTAAGAGTTTATGTGATGGAAGCTTGGTCACAACTGTCTTACTGTTGAGGTAATAGGACAGTTAAGATGTGAGGCCTGCCCATGGAAACTCCAAACAACCATAACATATCATTGCCAACGTTACTGATTACTCTTTACAACCTGATGGTAAAGATTCTCTGCTGAAGAGAGCACTTATAAACATATATATATATATATATATATATATATATATATATATATATATATATATATATATTGAATCCAAGCTGGTACCTAACTAGAAACTTTACCTCAAATGATTAAGATTCATTTTACTGGAAGGTATTCTGCATAATACTAGAGGAGAAACTCAGTCATTAATATCTCCCTGCTACTGCAACTTCCACCAGTGCCCTGGTGCAACAGTGGCACAAATGTTATAGAAATAACCACCACTTTCTGTCTTTCTGACTGGACTTAAGGCCTACTCAATGAGTTGGAACCTGTACCTGATATGGCTAATTGCCAAGAACCTGAGATTAGATAGGCCATTGGCTTAGGGGAAAACTACAGTTACCCTGATATCAAAACCATACAAAGAACTGAGAAAGAGAATTACAGACCAATCTCACTCATGAACATTGATGCAAAATTATGAATAAAATTCTGACAAACTGAATCCAAGAACATATCAAAAAAATCATCCATTATGATCAAGTGGGCTTCATCCCAGAGATGCAGGGCTGGTTCAACATATGAGTGAGATTGGCCTGTAATTCTCTTTCTTGATTGAGTCTTTCTGTGGTTTAGGTATCAGGGTAACTATAGCTTCATAAAAGGAATTTGGCAATGACTGTTCTGTTTCTATATTATGAAATACCTTAAGGAGTATAGGTATTAGCTCTTCTTGGAAGTTCTGGTAGAATTCTGCATTGAAACCATCTGGTCCTGGGCTTTTGTTAGTAGGGAGGTTTCTGATAACAGTTTCTAATTCTTTGCGACTAACAGGACTATTTAGATTGTTCACCTGGTCCTGGTTTAACTTTGGTATATGGTACTTATCTAGAAAACTCTCCATTTCTTTTACGTTTTCAATTTTGCGGCATAAAGGCTTTTGTAGTAAGACCTAATGATTCTCTGAATTTCCCCTGTGTCTGTGGTTATTTCCCGCTTTTCATTTCTGATCTTATTAATTTGCTTGTTCTCTCTCTGCCGTTTGATTAGTTTGGCTAGGGATTTGTCAATCTTGTTGATTTTCTCCAAGAACCAGCTTTTGGTTTCATTGATTCTTTAAATTGTTTTCTGTGTTTCTATTTTGTTGATTTCTGCCCTCAGTTTGATTATTTTTAGTCTTCCACTCCTCCTAGGTGAATCTGCTTCTTTTTTTTTCTAGAGCTTTCAGTGTGCTGTTGACTCCCCAATGAGTGCTTTCTCCATTTTCTTTAAGTGAGCACTTAGTGTTATGAACTTTCCTCTTAGCACTTCTTTCATTGTGTACCGTAGGTTTGAGTATGTTGTGTCTTTGTTTTCATTAAATTCAAGAAAGACTTTAATTTCTTTCTTTATTTCTTCCTTGACCCAGGTGTGGTTCAGTAGTTGACTGTTCAGTTTCCATGAGTTGTTAGGCTTTCTGGGGTTAGCGTTGTTGTAGAATTCTACTTTTAATCCATGGTGATCCGATAATACATAGGTGGTTACTAATACTTTTGTGTAACTGTGGAAGTTTGCTTTGTTACCGAGTATATGGTCAGTTTTTGAAAAGGTTCCATGAGCTGCAGAGAAGAAGGTATATTCTTTCCTGTTTGGGCAGAATGTTCTATAGATGTCTGTTAAGTCCATTTGGTTCATTACCTCCATTAAGTCTTTCAATTCTCTGTTAGGTTTCTGTCTGATTGACCTGTTCATTGGTGAGAGAGGATTGTTAAAGTCTTCTACTATTAATGTGTGTGGTTTGATGGCTGCCTTGAGTTCTAGTAATTTTTCTTTTACATAAGTGGGTGCTTTTATATTAGGGGCATAGATATTCAGGATTGAGACTTCATTCTGATGGATTTTTCCTGTTATGAGTATAAAGTGTCCTTTTCCATCTCTTCTGATTGATTTTAGTTTGAAGTCAACTTTGTTAGAAATTAGTATGGCCACACCCGCTTGTTTCTTAGGACCATTTGCTTGATAAACCTTTTCCCAACCCTTTACTCTGAGTAGATGTCTGTCTTTGTGGTTGAGGTGTGTTTCTTGTAAACAGAAGAATGTTGGATCCTGTTTTCGTTTCCAATCTCTTAGCCTGTGCCTTTTTATTGATGAATTGAGTCCATTGACATTCAGTGATATTAAGGACCTGTGGTTGTTAATTCCGGTCATTTTTTTCTGGTAGTAGAGTTTGTGTGTTACCCTTCTTTGAGTTGTGCTGGTGAAAGGTCGCTAGATGACTGAGTTATTGTGGGCATTGTTGGACTCCTTGGTTAGTGATTTTCCTTCTATTACTTTCTGCAAGGCTGAATTTGTGGCTATGTATTGTTTAAATCTGTTTTTGTCCTGGAGTATCTTGTTTTCTCCATCGATGGTGAATGCAAGCTTTGCTGGGTATAGTAGTCTAGGCTTGCATCCATGTTCCCTTAGTGTCTGTAGCACATCTATCCAATCTCTTTTGGCTTTCATGGTTTCCATTGAGAAATCAGGTGTAATTCTGATAGGTTTACCCTTATATTTTACTTGACCTTTTTCCTTTGCAGCTCTTAATATCTGTTCTATATTCTGAATGTTTTTTGTTTTGATTATTATATGGTGTGGGGATGCTTTCTTTTGATCCAGTCTATTTGGTGTTCTGTAGGCTTCTGGTATCTTCATAGGAACATCCTTCTTTAGGTTGGGGAAGTTTTCTTCTATAATTTTGTTGAATATGTTTTCTTGGCCTTTGAGTTGTAATTCTTCTCCTTCTTCTTCCCCAATTATTCTTAGGTTTGGTCTTTTCATGGTGTCCCAGATTTCTTGGATGTTTTGTGTTAAGAATTTGTTAGATATGTTTTGTTCTTTAATCAGTGAATTTATTTCCTCTATAGTATCTTCATAGTCCGAGATTCTTTCTTCCATCTCTTGTATTCCGTTGGAAATACTTGTCTCTGAAGTTTCTGTTCATTTACTCTGAATTTCCATTTCCAGTCTTCCCTCAAATTGTGTTTTCTTCATTACCTCCATTTCATTTATCAGGTCTTATACTGTTTCCCTTACCTGTTTGATTGCTTTTTCTTGTTTTTCTTTGGTATCTTTGAGAGATTTATTTGTTTCATCTACCTTTTTGTTTGTCATCTCCATGTCTTTATGGCAGTTTTTTACCTCCTGTTTTAGGTCCTCTATGATTTTCATAAAGTACTGTTTAAGGTCGGTTTCTTCTATATCTTCTGGAGTAGGGTGTTCAATTCGTGTTGTTTCGGGATGTCTTGATTCTGGTGATGTCATGTTGCCTTTCATGTTGCTGGAGGAGTTCTTGCATTGGCGCCTGCCCATCTCTTCCTTCAAATGGAGCCAGGAGGTGCTTGGTGTCTTAGACCAATCTTTGCTGTGACTGAATCTGGTTGGATCTCCTCAGTGCTGGAGCAGAAGCTATTCCTTGTGTCACAATCTGAAGGAGCCCGCACTCCCTTGCAGGAATCCTCAGACCTGCTTGGAGGCCAGAGTCTGGCCCCTTTGGGTGGATGGCCTTAGTACAGGAGCAGGACCCTTGAATACACTAGGGAAGGCTTGGGAGAGGCAGAAACGTGAGAACCAAGGACAAGCCTGCAGCAGGAGCTGGGGTAGGGAGTCTGTGCTCTCTTCCAGGGCAGGTTGATCCAGGGTCGTACACACTCACCAGTCTAGATGGAACTCCACTGCACCGGATGAGGGATTCCTTGCAGCCCAGGTACGCTGCCCAGAGAAAAGGGCCAAGGTGGGGGCAGGGCAGAATGAAATATCACACAGCACACCTTGCAGCACAATCTGAAGGAGCCCGCACTCCCTTGCAGGAATCCTCAGACCTGCCTGGAAGCCAGAGTCTGATCCCTTTGGGTGGATGGCCTTAGTACAGGAGCAGGACACTTGAATACACTAGGGAAGGCTTGGGAGAGGCAGGGACGTGAGAACCAAAGACAAGCCTCGAAAGAAAGCATCTTTAACAAATGGTGCTGGCATAACTGGACATCAACCTGTAGAAGAATAAAATTCATCCATATCTATCACATGCATAAAACACAAGCCCAAATGGATTAAAGACCTCAATATAAACCCAACCACACTGAAATTTAGAAGAGAAAGTGGAAAGCAGCCTTCAATGCATGGGCATGGGAGACCACTTCCTATGTAGCACAGACAATAAGAGAAAAAAATGAATAAATGGGACCTCCTGAAACTGAGAAGCTTCTGTAAAGGAAAGTACACAGTCAATGAGACAAAATGCAACCTACTGAATGGGAGAAGATCTTCACCAGCCATACATCAGACAAAGAACTGATCTCCAAAATATATAAAGAACTCAAGAAACTAGACATCAAATTCTATGTAACTCAACTAAAAAGTGGGGTACTGAACTAAACAGATAATTCTCAACAGAAGAACAAAAGATACTTAAGGACATTTTTAGCTTCCTTAGCTATCAGGTAAATGCAAATCAAAACAACTTTGAGATACCATCTTACACCTCTCAGAATGGCTAAAATCAAAAACACCAATAATAGCTTATGCTGAGGGGGATGTGGAATAAGAACACTCATTCATTGCTGGTGGGAATGCAAACTTTAGCAACCACTTTGAAAATAAGTGTGGTGGTTTTGCGGAAAACTGGTAGTCAACCTACCTCAGGTTCTAGCAATATCAGTCTAGGGAATTTACTCAAAAGATGCCCAAGCATACTATAAAAGCACTTGTCCAACTATGTTCATAGCAGCATTATTTGTAATAGCCAGAACATGGAAACAACCTAGATGGTCCTCAGTGGATGAATGGATAAAGAAAGTGTGGCAGAGCTACACATTAGAGTACTACTAAGTGGTAAAAAATAATAACATCTTGAATTTTGTATGCAAATGGATGGAAGTAGAAAACACTATCCTGAGATAACCCAGACAAAAAATATGAATATGGTACGTACTCCCTTCCTTATTAATTGATTCTAGCCATAAACAAAGGACATCGAGCCTATAGTTCATGAGTCTTGAGAAGCTATGTAATAAGGTGAACCCAAAGAAAAACATATATAGATCCACCTGGAAATTGGAAGCAGACAAGATTGCCTGGAATAAGTTGGGAGCATGGGGGCAGGGGGTAGAAGGAAGTGGAGAGGAGGAGGGAAAGGGGAGGGTTTGGGAGAGCTTGGTTGAGTGGGATGGGTTGAAATGGAGGAAGGACGGATATGTTGAACAAGGAAGGAGATATCTTAATTGAGGGATCCATTTCGGAGTTGGCAAGAGGCTTGGCTCTGGAGGGGTTCCCAGGAATCATGGGAATGTCCTCACCTAGGACCCTGAGCAGTGGAAGAGAGTGTGCTTGATCTGGCCTTGTCCCATAGACTGACGACTATCTTGAATATCACCATAGAACCTTCGTCCAGCAACAGATGGAGACAGTGGCAGAGACCCACATTGTAGAACTTGACTAAGCTCCCAAGGTCCAGTTGAAGAGTGGAAGGAGGGAGAATAGAAGCAAGGAAGTCAGTAACACGAGAGGTTCACCAATTGATACAGTGAGCCTGAGCTAATGGGAGCTCACCAATCTAGCTGGAATGGGGAATGAACAAGCATGGATCAAACTGGACACTCTGAATGTGACTGACAGTTGGGACAGACTGAGGGGCCAATGAAAATGGACCCCAAATTTGTCTCTACTGCATGTACTGGCTTTTTGGTATCCTATTCTCTTTGGATGCACACTTTCCAAAGCCTGGATGTAGAGGGGAAGGCCTTGGACTTCCCACAGGGCAGGGGGCCTTGCCCTCTCATAGGACTAGATTAGAGGGGGTGGAGGGAAAGGTGGGAGGAGTGAGAGGGAAGTGGGAGGAGGGCAGGAAGTGGGAATTTTGATTGGTAATATTTTTAAAGTAATAAAAAAGAGAAAAAAGAAGTAGAGGGGATATGGGAACCAATGAGGGAGCAGAAAAACATGATCAAAATATAATGTATGAAAAACATATTTCACCAGGTGGTGGTAGTGGTGTCCCATGTCTTTAACCTTAGCAGTTGGGATGCAGAGGCAGGAGGATCTCTGAATTTGAGACCAGCCTGGCCTACAGAGCGAGTTCCAGAATAGGTTCCAAAGCTACACAGAGAAACCCTGTCTCAAAAAAAGGAAAATAAAAAATTTCAATTATTAAAAAATGTTAGAGATGAACATAGTTATCACAGGACTACAGATTACTCCCACAAGAGCAGAGCTTCCTGTAGTATCTAGTAACCTCTCCTCACACATTCACACCGATTCCATCTACAATGCTGTCATACAGCCAGAAGACACCTAGAAGAACCAAGCAGATGCCAGCTCCATGTTTTTATCCTCACACTACTGTAAACTAAATAAGCTTCTTATCTTTCTTCTAGCTTTGGCTTTGTTTTCTGTAGTATTACCTGATGTGGGATGCCCCTCTGCATTCTGTGAATGTTTTGTTACCATCGATTAATAAAGAAGCTGCTTTGGTCTATGGCAGGACAGAATATATATAGACAGGAAATCCAAACAGAGATATATAGAGAAAGAGGAAGTAGTTAGGAAATACACGAGTTGTTGCCAGAAGACTTAATATACATAATTTTTTTGGATAATTTTGGGAATCCTCATAGAATGCATCCCAATCACACTATCTTCCCACAGCTTCCTAGGTTCATCCTCCCCTACTTGTGCCAACCCTCCAATAATTTGTGTTGTTATGTACTTGTTCAAGTGGCTGATCATTGGGAGTTTGATTTTTGCAGTTTTTAATATGGAAATCATTTCTCTATATACAAAGCATAGAAATTCTGTCAAAAGTATCAGCAGTAGAGAGAATCCAGTAGACAGGGTTGGATACTAAGGTACATGTAGTATTACAGGAAGACACTAATAACTTAAAAGTAATAACTGCATCTTTCAAGATCTCTGGGATGCTGGTATTCAATGATTGTATTTGTCAATTTCCTTTTTCTGTGATAAAATATAATTACCAGAAGAACTTGTAGAAGAAAGTATACTTCAGCTTCCAATTCTAGAAACACAGGAGTCTGTCATGTTGGGGAGACTTAGCAACAAATGGCTTACATGGAGCCAAGAAAAGAAAACTTAGAGATTTCCATCTCAACCACAGTCATGAAGCAGAGAGCAAGAAGTGGGCAGAGATTATGAACATTCAAGACCTACCTACATGGATAGATGTCATTTTTTCAAAGCTCCATTTCCCAGATGTTCCACAATCTTCCCAAATAGCACCACAACGTGGAACCTGTGAGGGAAATTCTAATTAAAAACATCTCAGAGACCAAATATAAATATCTGTGTTGCAGAGAGTGTGGAGATACTCAGAGCATAGGAAGCATCTTCTTTTGAAATAATAAGCAAAAATTCTTCCCCATATCTAGAGAAATATAGAAACTTAGCTTTACAGAAAACATTCAGATCATAGCAGCCATGGCTGGACAATAATTTCTCCACATTAGAGTTGTAATAATGTTTTAAATTAATTTTTTTATATCTATTTCTGAGAACATTCTTACTACGCAAGCTCTGGCTCAGTAGACCAGGCTATCCCAAGCTTACAGAATCCATATGTCTCTACCTTTGAAATGCTCTGGGATTAAAGGTGCTGTACCATCACTCATGAGATCAGAAAAGTTTTAGCTAATTGAAATTCCAAGAGCACAGAGCCAAAACACAAGAAACAATCTTCAAGAGAGACGTTCCATTTCCCTAGCTAAGAAACCCATCCATGACCTCTTTGTAAAAACAAAAACAAAAACAAACATGCAAAATAAACAAGAGCAACAAACGCACGAAGAAAAGATTTTATAATGAATAATTGCAGCCCCTCCATCCCAAAGAAGCATCAACAAAGATATTGTGTGGAATAACAGGAATCCACCAACCTGAGGGCTCAATGGAGACCCTTGCAGGATATGCATATATAAAAGCTAAGGAAGACCACAACACTTATCGTACATGTGCACAGTGAGCATGATTTTTCTCAATGAACCTTCAGTTATGCCTGTGGAAGAACGAGCAAGCTTTTGTTTTACCAATGTTACTTAGCAACGGCGGGTCCATAACTGAATGCTTCTGTTTGAGCAGTCAAACAGAGCCTCGCACGTGGGAGAGTCGTGGAGGTTTGACTCTGGTTGTTAGGCCGGCAGTGATTAAAAGTACATTTCATAAAATTATTTTGTGTTGAGCTGCCAGAAGGGTGTTCACAGCGATGTTCTCCACCCTTAGGAAGCTCTTCTGCTTTAATGAAGGAGCCTAAACACCCTTGGGGTTTTGCGATGGCCCAAGTGATGAAAGAAAGACCTTGTTCTGCTGTAACTGTAGAACTAGTGGATGCCAACAGCCATACGAGGCAGAGAATAAATTCCATGAAGCAGTGTGCTCAGGAAAACTCAAAGTGGCTGCTGCATCTCCTTGCGAAGGAGGGTTTCCATGTAAATGATGAAGACACAAGGAAACGGTGAGAACATATGGGCTAACGATGAGGGGCCTGATGAAATCGGGTGGTGGTTGAACCTTAGCTTTCCTAGCTCCATGGCCAACACAGGTGAGGTGAACCCAGCTATGCTTTCTGTGCTCCAGGCTCCTTGGCACCTGTGCTGACACAGATGTCCAGTGTCCGGATCTTCCTCTGGAGCAGGAGGAATGCAAGACTAAAGCTTCAGCAGGTTTATTGTCTACCCATAATTGCTCCATCGGGCATTTTCTTAAGGAACATTTAATATGGAAGAGAATAAAATAACATAAAGAAATGGGATTTAATTTCTAAATACCATTAACAACACTGTTACATAAACAATTGTTAGAAATGTTTTTATGTAGAAATGCAGAACTTCAAGTAATTTTCCTCAAAATTTTCTTCCACCCTAATATTATCCAAAAAGGATTTGATATGTATTTTTTATCAGTGTGCACTAACATTTATTGTTCCTTAACTGAAAGAATACAAAAATATCAATAATTTGATTGAATGAAGTTGGTAAATGCTTCCCTTCTCCTTTTCCTCTCTCACGTTCTTATTTTTCTTTCACTAGTTACTTAGGGATCTCACTTTCCCATGTCACTAGATTTTTCCAGATTTATCTTAAATTTCTTCCCTCTTCACTTTATGTTTTCCTGAAGGCTTATTCAGCTTTATTCTGATCAGTCATCATTTTTTATAACCAATGTGCTGATAAGCTCCAAGTTGTCGGAGAGTTACTGCTGACAATCTTTACACGTTCTGATAGAGGCAACTAGAGTGCTGAGAATTGCATAATTTACAAATGAACAAACTATCTTGCTTTCCCAGTTTTTCGCTTACTAGGTAGACCACAATATCCTAAATCTCCCTTTGGAAATTCATATTAGACACTGACATTAGGCAGAGAAACATTGAATTTTCTATATATTCAATGAATTTAACTATTGTCAAAATGAACCATACTTACTGATTTGACTTGAAGTTTCATACTTAGTTCCTTTGACTTGAAGTTTCTTTAAAATCAAAGGGCAAATTTTGCTAGGCATTTAAATTTTGCTTGTTGATACTTTTCAATTTTAATAGTACTTTACATAACCATCTTTAAAACACACCAAAAGACTAGGATATATATATATATATATATATATATATATATATATATATATATCCTAGTGTCACTCTAGAAGGTCTGGGTAAAGTCTATAAGAGTCAGGGAAACTACATGACAAAGAAGAAACAGTGTTTCCTGGGTACAAGAGAGTAGATGTTCATATGATGTCATAGTCACTGTGAAAGCATTCACAGGACCTATGGAAGCTCAAGTGATGCAAGATTTTATTATGCAAACAGAAATTTATCATGAAGTTCTTCTCTTAGCTGAGGTCTTAGTGGCAATTGATAACTGCAGGAAGGGGATGGTCATTTTCACTTAAAGGTGTGTATATATATATATATATATATATATATATATATATATCCTAGTCTTTATATATATATAAATATAAAATATATATAAATATAAATATTCATATATATATAAATATATATATGAATATATATATTCAGTACAAAGACTGGGAATGTGTATTTATATGTGTATGTATTTCACAATTCACTTATAATAGATATCATGGATGGCTTGATGACTTTATATACCAAGAAGTGCTTCTAAGTGTTGGCAATATTTTTGTACATTACGAATTGCAAATGACATTTTAATTTTCAGTAAATTAAAATGTGAGTAACACAACATCTCAGTCTTAGTAATATGTCATATATACAATCCAGGCTACCTGGACATTGAGGCAGCAGGAACTTATATTGAAAGCAGAATATGTCTTAAGTTTTAAAGATTGTCTTAAAATTTGTGAAATACATACTCCACAATATAATTATAAAATAGATGTAACATTGACTTGAAATGCATTTATTTTAGTGTTACTGTTAATAAAAAAATTCTAAAAGATGTTCAGCTGTTGTTCCAGAATATTTTCTGAATAATTGCAAAGTGTTCCAACTGATGCATCTTAATTTAATAAAAGTATTCTTCACACTCATTTTATGGACAAGAAATCACAACACAGTAAGACTGAGAAGTAGTTGTAGTGGAGTCTAGAATAGGATACAAAATCAAAAGGAGTACAACCAAACAGTCATATTCCTTTTGTTCAAATAGTCTGCTCTTGACTACATAGCTTAGGTATGGTGCATTTATTGAGGCTGCATTGGCTGTGGCTTTATTCAAGCTGCAATAATAGCTCTGTATAGTACCTTTTTATTATAGCAAATTATAAGAAAAATATAAGTTTAAAATGAAGTTAAATATTTGATTATCGGTCAGTGGTCTTAAATGTTACATGCTATTTATAATTACATGCGAGATTGTGTATGTTGATATAGTGCCCTAGAGTTTTCATTAAAAATACCTCTTATTTTCACAGAACTGCCTTACACTTTGCTTGTTTCCACGGTCATCTGGATCTGGTTCATTTCCTATTATTCAATGAATGTGAAATCAATGTCCTGGATGATCAAAACTCCACACCATTAATGAAGGTACTTCAAAGATTCAATTTCAGTAATTAAGTTGATATAAGTAGTTAGAATGAAAGTAAATTTAATATCTCTTAAATATAAATCATGGTGAAGGGGGAAGTTTATGTTGAATTCTGAATTTACAATGTTTTCTTGTTACAACATCCACAGGCTGTGCGGAGCTTGGAGACAGAGATTGTTTCTGTCCTGCTTGATAATGGAACAGATCCCAATATCAAGGACTGCAATGGACAAACTGCAATACATCTCGCAGTATATGGAGACAGCATAGAAATTGCCAGCAGTCTTCTTGAATTTGGGGAAAATATTGAGGAAACTACAGAGGTAAAGAGTTTTCAAAGTGAATTCCCAAATATTTGAAAACTGTGCTTTCACAGTGTTGTGTCCAGGGACAGTTTAATGCTTAGAACTACAAGTATTCCTTGACTGATGGTGTGAAGTAACCTGAGTGGTGTTCACTTAAATATTGATAATTTGTTATTGTTTATTTGCTTTCTAACCATTTCATACACATTTATGCTGCCCCTATACTCTTGGGTGTATGACGATCCAGGAGAACTTGTTCAGTCCACTCAGGCCACACCTTTAAGTGAAAATGACCATCCCCTCCCTGCAGTTATCAATTGCCACTAAGACCTCAGCTAAGAGAGGAACTTCATGATAAATTTCTGTTTGCATAATAAAATCTTGCATCACTTGAGCTTCCATAGGTCCTGTGAATGCTTTCACAGTGACTATGACATCATATGAACGTCTACTCTCTTGTACCCAGGAAACACTGTTTCTTCTTTGTCATGTAGTTTTCCTGACTTTTACAGATTTTACCCTGATCTTCTAGAGTGAACCCAGAGACCTGAGAGGAGGGTAATAGGAACAAGGAAGGAAGATGTGTGGGTAGAGAAGTGGAGTATATTTGAAAAGTAGTTGAGGGAAACAGGCAGACATGTTCCAATAATACTAAATGGAACTCTCAAAAATGATTTCACATGGGGGGAGAAATAAATGTTGATTTATTGAAAGACATATTAGAGAAATTAGCTTTCTTGTATAAAGCCATGGCAAATATTTATAAAAATACCTAAGGGACTGAAAGTTTTATTTGACTTACAATTCCAGGTTACTTTATATTGCTGGGAAAAGCACAGGTGCAGGATCTTGAGACAGTTGTTCCCACATTGTCTATCCTCAAGAGAGGGAGAAAAGTATGACCCTAGGCTGATAGTTTGCTTAGTACTCAGGGATCTTCCTAAAACCTTACAGTCATCTTCCCAAACCAGGCTATGGTGCCACCCACCAGATCCTGGGCTCTGTTCATCACTTAGCCAGCAAGGTAACTTCCCACAGCCTAGTCCATGGATTAAACTGAGGTAGACAGTTCTTCAATAGAAAATCTCTTTCTCGGTCACACTGATTGCTTTCTGTGGCCATTAAAATAATCACCATGATGGCTTTATTACTTTGGGAAATCATGGTAGTCACTTTTCTCATTAATGTTAAAAAGGAATGTAGAAGTAACATAAGTCAGAAAGGATTTGCTCTGGTTCAGAGGATAAAGTAATTTCTTGGCTGTGAAACACAGCAGCTAGATATAGCTTTGCCCATGGTATCAGGAACTTGGAACCCTTCCTCATTATCTCTTCACAGAATGAAAATCAGTGACCTCTTGAGAAACTCAGAATAGTTGTACCCCAAAAATGCCTACATACCAATATCTCACCCAGCAAAGATCTATGTTCAGAGGTTGAACAACTACCAAAAATTGTTACTAGTTGTTCGAGGATATAAATGGCTTGAGACCATGGGTGATATTTCACCTTCAAAGTGCTATTATGACTGCTATCATGGGCTGAATTTTTGCAACTAAATCACGGTAGATTCCCCTACCAGCACTTGATTTACAAACATCCCTTGGTAAGCATGCAAAAAAGGCTAACTTTTAATGAATAAATCAAAGGCCCATGGAAAAGCACAGTCCATTCATATGTTGAAGGGAGAGGGTCCTTTTGTTTCGGCTGCCCAGCTAGCTTACACCCAAAATAATCACACAGAAACTGTATTCATTTAAACACTGCTTGGTCCATTAGCTCTAGTTTCTTATTGGCTAATTCTTACATCTTAATTTAACCCATTTCTATTAATCTGTTAACCCATTTCTATTAACCACAAGGTCATGACTTACTGGGAAAGATTCAGCATGTCTGACCTGGAAGCTCCATGGTGGCTCTCTGTCTGCCCTTCTTCCCAGCATTCAGTTCTTTCTACTCCTCCTACCTAAGTTCTGCCCTATCAAAAGGCCAAGGCAGTTTCTTTACTCAACCAATGAAAGCAACACATAAAGTGATGATGGAGAGATCATACAATGGAGTATGGGTGTAGTTGCTAGCTATACACCTTCCCTCAGCTTTCGTACCCTAAGTTTCTTTCACAAATCCAGTGTGTACAAAGTCTCCAGGAGAATTTAAAATCCCTGGCTTCATCCTGACTCTAAGTCATCAAATCCTTTCTCTATTGAGCCCCTCTGATGGAATTGTTCCCTGCAGGAGGCACTTTCATGATCCAACTTCCAAGTGCTTTCTATTTACTAACAAACAAGAGCAGTATTTTCCCATTTCACCTGTTTTGCCTATACAAGGGTTTCAGTGTACTTGACACAGACCCTGGAGACCAGTCCCCAGATCTGCTTCAGGGTAGAAATAAGAAGACCTCAGAGTAGCAAGATCTTAGAAAAATTCTTACCTACCTCAAAAGGCCTTTAAGAAAGAAACAGGCTCACATGATCTGAAGGTTACTTTCATTATAACTGTTTCTTGAAAAATTCTTATCTATCTGAGGTTTAGGCTTTTTCTATCTGAGGAGAAAAATATCAAAACACACACTTTCCCAGTGGTATCCTTTTCTTTCACTTACCTGAATCTCCCTGACAATCTCTCTACAGAGTTCTATCTCTTTACATACAGCTAGAACAAATATTCTACTTTTATACATACACTATCTCCTGCACAGTTAAATATTTCTATATTCAGATACATCTCTTTCACATGGCTATACATCTTTCTTTTACACACATTCCTCTTCTACATCTCTTTTTGATACAGTTCCTCTTTCTTGTTTCCACACAGTTACAAATCTCCCCAGAGCCATAGCTATACATCTCATTTACATAGCGCTCTCACCATACAGCACTTTACACAGTTCCTAGGCCAGGATCCTCTCCATAGGAGCAGCTCTCTCTCACTATCTCTCTCTGTCACACTCACTCACTCACTCTCTCACACTCCTTTCTCACACTTCTCTCTCTTCACAGTCACCCTCTTCATAGCTCTATACACCAATCCTCTCCAGTGCAGCTGCTCCTCTCCCAGCCAAACTCTGGACAATAGAAATTACATTTTCAGGGCCTGACCCATTCTTATCACACAGGATAAGTCATTTATCTTCTCTTAGGCTGGGAATGTCAATATGTCCAGGCAGTGAGTAATGCCTGGATATGCCATAGCTCAAATGTTTATGGTTCCCAGACATAAAATGACATTGGAACTCAAGACTTAACAATAACAGTTAGTTATCTGGATTTTGAGTGGTAAGAAGTACATTACACAGAATAAAGTGGCTTCAGAATCTGACCTTGAATCACCAACACCTGGGAAAATTACTTTATGTATTGTCTTGATGGGAAATCAGATATTCTTCTCCATAGGCAACCAGCCTGCTTTGAATTTGTTTGAGAGTCTAAAATTAGCTGTCTATGTAAAAGGTTGTCTTTGTACCTGAGAATCTGATGTCAGTCTGAGTAATACAAAATATTCTAGTATTTTTATTTCTATTCATCAAAATTTAAAGCTTTGGCAGAAATCATATTGCTATCCATACACAGCTGTATTTGTGCCCAAAAGATGGAATATTTTTATGAGAAACACACAAGCAGTGGTCAAACAGCCATAACTGCTTTTATGGAAGAAATGAAGTGACTCATGTGAGAAATTACAGACAGCCAGTGACCTCATGGCATCTCCAGGTGAGGCTCCCCAACAGGAAAACACTCATCTGTTGGGGTGATGTGTACTCCCATGACTCTCTTCATCTAATAGTCTTGTTTCTTAGTGCTTTTGTTAGAAATTTAGGATATCTGAAGATCATTTTTCTCCCTCCACAGTTTTTAGTACACCCTCTGATGCTTTGGGAGCTAGTCTTTGGTAAGAATTCTTGGGTTGGTTCCAGCTTTACTCTTTCCAATCCTTTCTACAAAGTATTTGTTGTATTTAGTAATAAGATCTCACACTTAATTGATTGGGAGAAACCAAAAGCAGTGTTAATACCTTATATTGTTTGAGGAATCTCTGGAACTCCCAATAATTCCAAGGAAGTTTTCCTTTTTCTTGCTCTAGGTACTTTGTTAATTGTGGAGTTGTGGAAGGTTTTCACACTCCTTGTGTCAAACTCCATGTAAACTATAGTATATTGTTTTAATTTCATAGATAAAGATAATCCTAAAACCATGATAGATAACCAAAATTATTTTTTAGCTATGGTCTCCGTATGTAGCCAAGACTTACATAGAAGTCATGATTCTCTTTAAATCCTTCATTTTTTGGTGGAACTGCAATTGTGCCTTCATTTCTGAATCACCTAACATTTGAAATACATTTACATTATTGTTCCATTTTAATTTAAAGTTTTTTCTCAGAAAAAATATAAACCAGGAATAAAGCAATGCCTTGCTTATTACTAAATCCTCAGTTATATTGATCTCTATGCACTAGCTATAGTACAGTACAGTCAGTAGCTTGGACTTAGATGCAATGCTGAGTAAAATTTGGCAAATACAGAATGTAACACAAATCTACCACTGGAGAAAAAGCAGAAAACAAAGCCCCATGGGTGCATAACCATAAGAGGTTCATCTAGACTATAGCATCCACAGTTAAGTTTCAGGTGCCATTAAGAAAGAAGGCTCCAAATAACTCTCAGATCTAGTGGTCAGGATGATTTTGCAAGATAGTACCTTCTGATATGAAATGGATATTGCATCCATGAAATCTCAGTAATATGGATGTTTAAACAAGATTTGCACAATGAAAATACCAGTTGACATTCAAACACTAATGGGGGAAACTTCAAGACACTACTTCCTGGACCAGGGGGGAGTTGTTTACTATCAATGAGGGATGAAAGAAGAATTCAGTTATCTTCAGGGTTAAAGTCAAAACTCCCTAGTCGGTTATCTAACCATAATGACCAGCAATACACACACACACACACACACACACTCACACACACACACACACAGAGAGAGAGAGAGAGAGAGAGAGAGAGAGAGAGACAGACAGACAGACAAACAGACAGACACACACACACACATACTTGAAAACACACATAAACACACACAGAGAGACAGATGGGGGAGGCAAAGAAACAAAAAGAGACAAGTACATATAGAAATGCAACCACTTTGGAAAGCAGTGTGGCGGTTTCTCAGGAAATTCGGGATCAACTTACCCCAGGACCCAGCAATTCCACTATTGGGAATCTACCCAAGAGATGCCCAATCATACAACAAAAGCATATGCTCATCTATGTTCATAGCAGCATTATTTGTAATAGCCAGATCCTGGAAACAACCTAGATGCCCTTCAGTGGAAGAATGGATGAAGAAACTGTGGAATATATACATGCTAGAATACTACTCAGCGGTAAAAAACAATGACATCTTGAATTTTGCAGGCAAATGGATGGAAATAGAAAACACTATTCTGAGTGAGGTAACCCAGACCCAAAAAGATGAACATGGGATGTACTCACTCATAATCGGTTTCTAGCCATAATTAAAGGACATCGAGCCTATAAATTTGGGATCCTTGAGAAGATAATAAGAAGGTGAACTCCCAAAAAAAGATATAGTAATCCTCCTGGATATTGGAAGTAGACACGATCGCCAGGCAACATTGGGAACTTGAGGGTTGGGCAAGACTGGGCCAAGGGAAGATGGGGAGAGAAAAGTGTGTAGGGAAGAACGGGGGGAGCTCGGAGGAATGGGGTGCTTGGGATATAGGAAGGGTGGATATGGGAGCAGGGAAGCATATATCCTAATTTAAAGAGCTACCTGAGGTTTGTCAAGAGACTTGACCCTAGAGGGGTTCCCAGGTTTCCAGGGAGATGCCCCAGTTAGTCCCTTGGGCAGCTGAGGAGAGGGAGCCTGAAAAGGCCAGTTCCTATAGCCATACTGATGAATTTCTTGCATATCACCATAGAACCTCCACCTGACGATAGATGAAGAAAATGACAGAGCCCCACATTGGAGCACCGGACTGAGCTCCCAAGGTCCTGATGAGGAGCAGAAGGAGAGAGAACATGAGAAAGAAAGTCAGGACCGTGAGGGAACCTCCAGCTGGCGACAGATGGGGAAGGTGACTGAGCCCCACATTGGAGCACTGGACTGAGCTCCCAAGGTCCTGATGAGGAGCAGAAGGAGCTAGAACATGAGGGAGAAAGTCAGGAACGAGAGGGGTGCGTTCACTCATGGAGACGGTGGGACAGAACTAATGGGAGATCACCAACTCCAGTTGGAATGGGACTGATGGATCATGCGACCAAACCCGTCTCTCTGAATGTGACCAACAGCGGGGGCTGACTGAGAAGCAAAGGACAATGGCTCTGGGCTCTGATTGTTCTTCATGGACGGGCTCTGTGGGAGCCTTCTCAGCTTGGTCGATCACCTTCCTGGACCAGGGGGGAGTTGGGAGGACCCTGGTCTTAGCATAGAATGGGGAACCCTGATGGCTCCTTGGCCTTGAGAGGGAGGGAGGGGAGGTATGGGTGAAGGGGAGGGGAGGGAAGGGGGAGAAGGAGGGGAAGGAAGGGGGAGGAGGAGGGGAGGGAGGGGGGAGGAGGAGGGAAGTAGATGGAAATTTTTAAATATATATAAAAAAAAAGAAAAAAAAATGACTTTTTGCCCAAAAAAAAAAGAAATAGACGGCTAGATTACCAACAAAAATTTGTTCATTGACATGTATGTATGTGATAGTAATGACAACGTCCTGAATTTGAGAGGGAATTGAGTCACATGAGAGAGTTGAAGGAGTCAGTGGTTAGACTATGTCTTATGTAGGAAATTAATCCAACAAATAATTTAAATAAAAACATTTTGTAAATGATGTACTTGATTTTCTTTTTTTAAATTTTTTAGTTTTTTTATTTTTATTAAAAATTTCTGCCTCCTCCCTGCCTCCCATTTACCTCCTCCCCACTTGACTCCCCCTCCCTCTCCTGTCCAGAGAGCAGTAATGGTTCCCTGCCCTGTGGGAAGTCCAAGTTCCTCCCCCCTCCATCCAGGACCAGGAAGGTGAGCATCCAAACAGGCCAGCCCACCCCATAGCCAGTATGCGTAGTAATATCCAAATCCAGTATCATTGTCCTTGGCTTCTCAGCAGCCCTCATTGTCTGCCATGCTCAGGGAGTCCGGTTTTATCTCATACTTTTTCAGTCCCAGTCCATTGGACTCGGTAAGCTCCGAATAGATCAGCCCCACCATCTCAGTGGATGGGAGCACTCCTAGCAGTCCAGACTTCCTTGCTCATGTTTTCCCTCCTTCTGCTCCTCATTTGGACCTTGGGAACTCAGTCCAGTGCACCAATGTGTGGCTCTGTCTATTTGATTTTTCTAAATGCTAAGACAGTTTTCTACTTTTAAAAGAAGAGAGTCAATTTCAAGTAAACAGTCAAACATTTTTTGAAGTCTTACTCATTTTGAGTTTGTTATATTGGTAACCGGTTCTGATCAAGAGGCTTACATTGTTACTCTGGGCCCTTCTTCAATGGAGAACCAAGAGAGCTTCATCTGTGTCCTCAGCAAGTTCCATGCCATTACAATGCTCTAAGATTTACATCTCTTCAACAACTTCTGCCATTGCTAATCTTTGCCCCACAGAAGATTTGACAAAAATTCCTTCAGAACCTTGTTTTAAATACCTGGACAATTCCACTTTTATCATAATTCTTAATCAAAATTTTCTGTTGGGAATTGGTACATCTGCCCCATAAGTATCTTGAAATGTAGGAGAACAACTGACTTAGAGAATAATGTTTTCCTCATTTATGCAACTAAGGTTTGAACATCTTTGCTACTATCAGTTGGGTTAGGTCTCTTCAGATCAATTCTCTGAGAATATTGATATGACCCCAAAATACCATGATGAATTCCATGACATGAACCAAAGGTTCATGGGTTTCACACGAGCTTTGGAATGGGCTGGAAGACGTGTGACCTCTGTAGGCAGGGCTGGAGCATTGCAATCTTGAGGAACATGAGAATGTGCATAAAGCTGAGGAGGAAAAGACAATTGCTGTCAAGTCTATTGTAAACATTATGTTCACAGGGCTACGTATATGATTTTTAGTTCAGTTGTGGAATATGAAATATTGTGAATGACTGATGTTACAGGATGGGCTTTCTCCTCTGATGCTAGCACTCCAAGAAAGGAAACTCCACATTGCAGAATACCTAATTACACAAGGGGCAAATATTCATGTACGTGATGGTCATCAAAGGTACTGTATTTTGATTTTTAAAACACTATCTGTATTTTAAAATAATCTAGAATAGTGAAAATCATTGACTTTAAATTATTATAAAATATACTAGAAAATGTCAACAAAAATCAGTTACATATCTGAAAATATCTATTCAATAAATGATTATAGGAAAAATGATAGGTAGTCAGGTTCATATTCCCTGTTTTAATCAGATGTTTTTCTAAGTTAAATTTTTATTTTGACTGCCATATGATCTTATATGAGTTGATAGAGGTTGCATTAGATTTTACATATACAGCATCAGTTGCAAATTTTTCCAGTTTGCAATCACAAAACCTTGTGAACACTTTTAAAATTCCAAATGCTTTTTGGTGGGGAGCAACATGAATTGTAGTTATAAAGTTATGTGGCATGATATTAGTGTCAATATTTGAAAACACTCATTATTTTTACCATTATTATTTGATAATTATATTACTATTTTTATGCAAGTGGAAGTTCCTTATTTGACAGTGAACTAGAGTAAGAAAGGAAATGACATTTTTCATATAAATTTTCTATTTTTCTGATAAATGGTCTCCTACAGGTATTCACCACAAACAACTTAAAATAGGAATCCTGCTGTATAAATTACCAAAAGGGGCAACAAAATTTCATGCTTATTTTCTCCTTTTAGCTTTGGAAATACTTTATGAATCTTAACTGTGCTTTTAAGGTGCTTAAATATACTTAGTTAATGGTCAATTATACACATGAAGGTCTTTTAGTGATTTGGTAAAATATATAAAGTCACGGTTTAAATAATTTAATCATCTCTGTCATTCTAGAACAACACTGATTTATGGAGTTAAATGGGATTGTCCAGGCATTGTTGAGCTTTTATTGAAGAGAGGTATTGATCACACCTTAAAGGATGAATTCAGATGGAGTACAATGCAGTATGCTGTTGTGGGAAAACGCAAAGTGTAAGTAAAAGAGTTAAAGTGCTGACTGATACTGTGTATAGGCATGAAATATATGCCAATATCATATATTAACCAAGTGTGAATTCATTATTTTAATACTTTTAAAAGGGAAGCGTTTTAGTCAACTCGATTTCCCATGGGACAGGCAAAGGGATAGATTGATCAGAAAAGCTATGGATGCAGGAGAGTGTCTCAAGCCTGAAGTTACCCAACAACCCTACGTGGTCCTTCAGTACATGAAAGTAAAAAATCTTACATATATCAGTTGGGTGTGGCAGACATGAGGAAACCTTAGGAAGTACTTATTCATTGGAATAGGAATAATCATAGGAATGGGAATAATTCATGGGAATTAGGTGATTATGCCTGTGCTTCAGTCTGTTGTTTATGAGACTTGACTATCAGGTTTCACCTACTAATTATGATCTCTGTGTCTTTATCACAATAATCATGGAGTCATGAGAACTGTGTAGTCCACATGCTCATGTGTTTGTAAATTCAGGTTTTCTCCTAATACAACATAGTGTGCTCTGGCAGCTGAGATTCTTAAGAATCTCCAAAGCCATTGCTAGGCATCTGAACCTTATCATGTATTCAAAACTTTCCAGTAATCTAGAAGACCATCAAAGCACGGTACTTTGGAGAAGTCTCTATTTGAAGTCATCAGACAGGTTTATGGATATACTAATTATCACATGAGTTCAAACACTTGCAGAAAGAAGACAGAGTCTTTCTCTCTTTTGTAGTAGTCCATATGCAAGGGTGCCATTCCATCGTCCTCTGTCCAAAATCTGTGTGTGTGTGACAGAGCTCTAGCCCCTTTCTTAGGGAATGTATAAGAAAGTGATTGGTACCAAGTGTTTTTTCCCTATCAAGGAATATTTTAAAACCCATGAGTTTGTACCTCAAGAGTTCAGGATATGCCAAACTCTTCCTCAGAAGGTAGACACTGAGTACAACTCTCTAAATCTAAATTATATTAACTATATTTAATAACTAAATCTAATCATATTTCATGAGTACACTTAATGCATTTATTAAAGATGATTTTATTCTCTTCTGTATTTGAATTGTGATTTGCGAAAATGTGATTTGTATGAGTAAAATGACAACATTAAATCATTTTATGACTTCCTTTCCTAAGAATGTCATTTAAGGAAATGTTTTCTTTTTATGCATTTTAAAAAAGTATAATTAGATTATTTCCCTATTTCCCCATCTTCCGTCCCACACTCTTCATGCTCAAGCATCTTCCATGTTCCCTTAAACCTCAAATTGATGAAATTGATACTGTCTGTTCCCATGTTCTGTAATCATGGAGATCCAGGATCATTATGACAAAACACAACTTCATGTTTCTCTTCTTGGCTAAAGGAAGACCAGCAAAAGAACTATATCTTGGAATTCATTAGTTTTCTCACCTTGGACCTACTTTTTAGTTCAGTAATACCAATTTCTGAATTCAGCAGCATTTGATAATAGGGCCATTCCCAAATTATATAATGGTTTTTATTTAGGATTCTAATCAGTTCAAGGTTGAGAAGTAAATAGAATACTACTTTACTAGTTCCTTGCCTGTTTTTAGTAGGTAAAGTTTTCATAGCTACCTGGCAAACTAAAGGTTTCCTTGTCTCCAGGCATATGTTCTACTTAAAAGAACCCTGTATGATCTGCTGGGTGAATGAAATATTATTTGATGTCTAGGTGGAATATTATTTTAATTATCTGTTAGGGCCTTGAATGAGGATATCATTTAGTTCTGAGGTTTCTTTATTTATATTTTCACTTTATACCCATTTATTGAAAAATGATATTTGAAATAATCTGTTATTATTGAATCTGTATTGATCTGTGCCTTTCATTCCATTAGATTTTTCTTATGAAATTGGGTGCACCCAAATTTGATGAGTGTGTGTATATGTTAAGTCTTCTAATTTTTCTTAATTGATACTTTAATGAGTATGAAGTACACAATTGTCTCTTCTGATTCATTTTAGTATGATAACTATATTCCAGATATTAGGACAGCAATACCTGCTTGCTTCCTGATATTATTTACTTATAAAACTTTTCTATATATTCATAGTACCTGACTATAAAACTAAGATGAGCTTTTGTGTAGACCATAGATATTGGGATTTTATTTCTTAATTTGTTTATGTAGCCTTTGTCTTTTGATAGGCATGATTAGAGTGTTGAGGCCATTAATATTTGAACGCTGTGCCTCAACTGGAATATTTTCTTTCCTTTCTGCTTTGTGGTGCTCCGTGTCTTTTATATTTCTCTAAATTATCGTTTTGTTTGTTTTCTTTCTGAAAGTCTCCTCTTACACTTCTGTGTTATTTGGATTATATTTAGGAAGTCGTTTCCTGTGCCAAAGCATTCAAGTGTACTTCCCACTTTCTCTTCTATAAGGTTCAGTGTGGTTGGTTTTATATAGTGGTCTTTGATCCATTTGGACTTGAGCTTTGTGCATGGCAACAGATACGGTTCTATTTGCATTCTTCAACATTCTGACATCCACATTATGCTTGGACCATTTGCTGAATATGCTTTCTTTTTTTCCATTTTATATTTTTAGATTCTTTGTCAAAAATTAGGTGTTCATAGGTGTGTGAATTGATATCCAGGTCTACAATTCAATTTCTTGGTCCTTATGTCTGTTTTTATGCCAATACCAGGCTGTTTTTAGTCCTGTAGCTCTATAGTAGAATTTGAAGTCAGGATTTGTGATGCTTCAAGAAGTGGAATAGTAGTTTTCTGTCCCAGTAGAAAGACATTGATTGAGTTATTAAGTAATATATATGTGCGTATGTACATATGCACTTATAGTTTTATAACAAACCAACCACCATAGCAACTTTCTCAGGGCTAGCCTTGCCAGTACTGTGTATGAGCAATGTGCAGAGTAGACAGTTTATTCAGGAGATGATTTAACCAGTGGTTATGTCCACAGGTGACGACAATAGCAATTGAGTTTTTCCCTCGTTGCATCATAGGTAAGAATTGGAATTACAGTCAGATCTAAACTAGCTCATCACGAACTAACTGCAGAGGCCATCAGAAAAGGCAGGCAGCATTGATTTCACCTCTCTTTTTTACCTCTAACCTTTCTTTTCTGATACATTGCAAGTCTTTAGGAGAAACTGTCCTGGTAGATTTCCATCATTTTAGGGAAGACTGAAAGGTATGATGATCATTGATTCAGGTTCTCTCTGATAAACTGTTCGAGCCCTACCTGAAGAAGTGCACGCTTTTATCTGGAAAAGACTTGTTGTGTCATAAAAAATTATTAATTCTATTGTCAGATTGATTATACTATCATTATTCCAGAAAAATTAGTCTCTTTGCTACTTATTTATGATAGGCATTGATTTGAGTAATGGCCTACTTTGCGTTAGTCGGAATTGTTGTCACTGTCCATGGCCACCTACTGTAAGGTACCAATGCTAATTTCTTTCATTCTCTTACTCAAAGTAAAAGAGTCCAAAAGAGATGAAGATTTCCTGATGCATTTGGTATATTTCAGTACTATACATATTAATTTACCCAAGAAGATTCTTTATTTTTAAATATTAAATTTTATAGACTAATTTACTGATATATGTTTTTACTATTGATTCAATCATAGAAAATCAGCCTAAGGACATCTTTTCAACAGGGTAAGATTTTAAGGTCTTTGAATATTAATATTAGATTGTAATTAGAACCAGGAAAAAGGAATCTACTGTTTATTAAATGTTATTCACTAGATTGCTTCTGACTCAACTAATGTACATGATTTATTAATATAATCATATGTTTAATGAATTTATATTCTTTTGACTAAGTGTCTTACTACTTTAGCAGAGGACATCTAGAGAATTTTATTAATTCCATGATTCCTTAGTTAACAAGTTTCCAACACATGACTGAACTATCAACCTATGCATTCTCTTCCTCCTCTGACTATTTTAAGTTGGTCACACATAGAAAGCCAGTTTTCTTATGACTCAACACTGGGTTAGAGTTTTCCTGAGAAACATACCCATAAGTTCATAGTTTGTGTTATCCTTTTGAAAGTTGCTGTTAGACACTACATGAGTACATTTTACTACTGTCAAAGATTAGAGGGGAAAACCTCTCATAATTGTGCCATAGTTTCCAAATGATCCAGAAGATAGAAGGTTTATAAGAGTGGTAGTGCATGTCCACCTTCACAAGTTCTGTTTATCACATTGAGCACCTTTTTAAAGGACATTTTTAATTTATGTATTTTTTTCTTCAAATTACTGGACCTCCTCAGTGAGGAAGGTTTTTTTATTTTTGTCAAGTCTTTGTTTCCTTGTGACTTTATGCACCTTGAAATTTTTACTGTACATTTATTTTCATGTTTCTGGATGTGTAGTTTATACTTTTTATTTTACAGATGTTGCTTATTGCTTTATTAGAGAATCCCAGATCTCAAAAAAAAAATTCTGAGCACAGCAACCTATATTCAGTATTGTATGAAAATAGTTATTTTTATGGAGAATCCAAAGCTAAAAAACCAGATTCTGTATGGTGGATATACAAATGACCCAATTTAGATCCACATGTGTTCCTTCACTAAAAGACCAGTCCTTGCTTATCTGTATTTGACTGATATTTCAGTAGGAAAATATGGAAGTGTGTCAAGTGTTCTAAGTGAAAAAAAGCAAGAATGGCATTAACAAGTGAGCCCAGTGGTGGATGATTTAAATGCCTTTTCAGTGGAAGGACAATGTCAAAATGAGGATCATGGAGATCAATACAACTAAGAGTTTGAACTCATGATGATCTTT
Source organism: Arvicola amphibius (assembly GCF_903992535.2). NCBI lineage: Eukaryota > Metazoa > Chordata > Mammalia > Rodentia > Cricetidae > Arvicola > Arvicola amphibius. The sequence continues at coordinate 119,629,573 of NC_052058.2, read as the reverse complement.
TTAACACAAAATCATTTACATAGGACACAGAATGGTGAAAATCATCTAGGACTGGTTAGGCATGATAGTATTTTGAAAACTATGAAGCCCTTTGCTCTTAATTGATAGAAATGACACTATCCAGGTTCTCCTATTGAAACTTACTTGGGCAACATGAGTTTTTATGTAAAAGAGGAATGTGGTGTCACAGAGGGCATGCTAGAGAAAGATCAGTACCACGGGCTTCAAGGAGCTGAATAAAAATTCTCTGCTGCTTCTTTTTGTTATCTTTGCCAAAGTCTTTTATATATTTTCCAGTTTGGAATGTAATGTAAAACGTAATTTTAGAGATTAGTAACATAATAATAATAATACTGTCTGTTCCCATGTTCTGTAATCATGGAGATTCAGGATCATTATGAAAAAACACAACTTCATGTTTCTCTTCTTGGCTAAAGGAAGACCAGCAAAAGAACTATATCTTGGAATTTATTAGTTTTCTCACCTTGGACCTACTTTTTAGTTCAGTAATACCAATTTCTGAATTCAGCAGCATTTGATAATAGGGCCATTCCCAAATTATATAATGGTTTTTATTTAGGATTCTAATCAGTTCAAGGTTGAGAAGTAAATAGAATACTACTTTACTAGTTCCTTGCCTGTATAGACTTGGGATATATGTTGCTGACCCTCCATTTAGCATATTTGCTGGAACCTTAGAACTTGCTGCCTTTCAGTTTCTTTGAGCCTATACTTTCAGAAATCTGCACCTCCCTGGGATGAATATTTAATAGCTGGAGAGCATCACTGAAGGTATCAGAGGAGGGAACAAGGAAGTGGTATTGTATTAAAGGAAGCCATCTAGAGAATATAGAGGGAAACAGAGGCAAAAGTCCAAGGGATCTGTCTTTCTAGAAGTCTCTGCCATCAACCAATCACATATGAAGGTTTTTAAGGACTTCGTAGTTTTGGATAAAGCCTGCACCATGTACGAATCACAACTGAGTTATTTATATTGCTATCTTTTCAGGTCCCTGTAAAAAGCATCCGTAACCTCGATGTGTACATTTATTTGCTTGCTTATAACTTTAGTGGTCAAGGATTTTACATGTTTTTCATGTCTTGATTAGCTGTTTTACAATGAATGGATGTGATGGTTTCCTTTTAATTATTATTTTCCATGCTGAGTAATGAAGGTTTCCCCTTATTAGTTACATAGCTTGGCGCTTTGTTAATAGAGTAGAATGAGGACATTTTGTTATTTTGCTTTATTTGGGGCTATTATTTTTACTTAAATGAATAGTGAAAGAGTATGTGAGAAATTGATTGTAATTTGTGCATCAGGGCAGACAGTTTTCAAAACAAATTATTTTGAGGTTCCAGAAATAGATTGACTGACACTATTTGATGTGGAGGAATCTTTCTTAACAAGTGCAGAGATTAGGGGAAGTGGAGGCAGAAAGTAGCAACTGAAGAAGTTTTACAAACAGGATGTTTAATAACAACAGAAACACTATTTACTATTGTAATAACTAAACAATTGGGGAAAGTGTTCAACCACTACTTACATATTTTGCTGTGTGCCTTTGCTTGGAAAACATCACTTCAATTTAGAGTCACTGATTTCTATGTGTTCAAGAACTGAGGACATCCTGTGCCCTGGAATTCCATCTGGACTGGTGAGTGAATGCAGACCCTGGGGCAACCTGTCCTGGAAGAGAGCACAGACCCCCTCCCCCCAGCTCCCTCTGCAGGCTTGTCTTTGTTTCTCACGACCCTGCCTCTCCCAACCTTCCCTAGTGTTTTCAGGTGTCCTGCTCCAGTACTAAGGCCATCCACCCAAAGGGGTCAGACTCTGACCTCCAGGCAGGTCTGAGGATTCCTGCAAGGGAGTGCAGGCTTCTACAGATTGTGACACAAGGAATAGGTCCTCCTCTGGCACTGGGGAGATCCAACCAGATTCAGTCACAGCAAAGATTGGTCTAGGAGACCAAGTGCCTCCCTGCTCCATTTGAAGGAAGAGATGGGCAGGCGCCAATGCAGGAGCTCCTCCAACAACATGAAAGGCAACATGACATCACCAGAATCCAGACATCCCGAAACAACAAGAATTGAACACCCTACCCCAGAAGATATAGAAGACACCGACCTTAAACAGTACTTTGTGAAAATAATAGAGGACCTTAAACAAGAGGTAAAAAACTGCCATAAAGAAATGGAGATGACAAACAAAAAAGTAGAGGAAATAAATAAATCTCTCAAAGATACCCAAGAAAAACAAGAAAAAGCAATCAAACAAGTAAGGGAAACAGTACAAGACCTCATAAATGAAATGGAGGCAATGAATAAAACACAATCTGAAGGAAGACTGGAAATGGAAACCCTGAGTAAACGAACAGAAATTTCAGAGACAAGTATTTCCAACTGAATACAAGAGATGGAAGAAAGAATCTCGGACTCTGAAGATACTATAGAGGAAATAAATTAACAGATTAAAGAACTAAACAAATCTAACAAATTCTTAACACAAAACATCCAGGAAATCTGGGACACCATGAAAAGACCAAACCTAAGAATAATTGGGGAAGAAGAAGGAGAAGAATTACAACTCAAAGGCCAAGAAAACATATTCAACAAAATTATAGAAGAAAACTTCCCCAATCTAAAGAAGGATGTTCCTATGAAGGTACAAGAAACCTACAGAACACCAAATAGACTGGATGAAAAGAAAGAATCCCCACACCATATAATAATCAAAACACAAAACATACACAATAAAGAAAAGATATTAAGAGCTGCAAAGAAAAAAGGTCAAGTAAAATATAAGGGTAAGCCTATCAGAATTACACCTGATTTCTCAATGGAAACCATGAAAGCCAAAAGAGATTGGATAGATGTGCTACAGACACTAAGGGAACATGGATGCAAGCCTAGACTACTATACCCAGCAAAGCTTGCATTTACCATTGATGGAGAAATCAAGATATTCCAGGACAAAAACAGATTTAAACAATACGTAGCCACAAATCCAGCATTGCAGAAAGTAATAGCAGGAAAATCACAAACCAAGGAGTCCAAAAATGCACACAATAACTCAGGCATCTAGCGACAACTTCACCAGCAAAACTAGAAGAAGGGAAACACACAAACTCTACTACAAAATAATTACCAGAGTTAACAACCACTGGTCATTAATATCACTTAATATCAATGGACTCAATTCACCTATAAAAAGGCACAGGCTAAGAGATTGGATACAAAAACAGGTTCCAACATTCTGCTGTTTACAAGAAACATACCTCAACCAGAAAGACAGACACCTACTCAGAGTAAAGGGTTGGGAAAAGGTTTATCAAGCAAATGGACCTAAGAAATAAGCTGGTGTGGCCATAATAATTTCTAACAAAGTTGACTTCAAACTAAAATCAATCAGAAGAGAAGGAAAGTGACACTTTATACTCATAACAGGAAAAATCCTTCATAATGAAGTCTCAATCCTGAATATCTATGCCCCTAATATAAAAGCTCCCACTTATGTAAAAGAAACACTTCTAGAACTCAAGGCACCCATCAAACCACACACACTAATAGTTGGAGACTTCAACACTCCTCTCTTACCAATGGACAGGTCAATCAGACAGAAACCTAACAGAGAATTGAAAGACTTAATGGAGGTAATGAACCAAATGAACTTAACAGACATCTATAGAACACTCCACCCAATTAGGAAAGAATATCTGTGGCTCATGGAACCTTTTCAAAAATTGACCATATACTTGGTAACAAAGCAAACTTCTACAGTTACAAAAAACTATTAGTAACCACCTGTGTCTTATCGGATCACCATGGATTAAAATTAGAAATCAACAACAATGCTACCCCCAGAAAGCCCACAAACTCATGGAAACTAAACAGTCAACTACTGAACCACAGCTGGGTCAAGGAAGAAATAAAGAAAGAAATTAAAGTATTTCTTGAATTTAATGAAAACAAAGACACAACATACTCAAACCTATGGGACACAATGAAAGCAGTGCTAAGAGGAAAGTACATAGCACTAAGTGCCCACTTAAAGAAAATGGAGAAAGCACTCATTGGTGACTTAACAGCACACCTGAAAGCTCTGGAAAAAAAAGAAGCAGACTCACCTAGGAGAAGTAGAAGACTGGAAATAATCAAACTGAGGGCAGAAATCAACAAAATAGAAACACAGAAAACAATCCAAAGAATCAAGGAAACAAAACGCTGGTTCTTGGAGAAAATCAACAAGATTGACAAACCCTTAGCCAAATTAATCAAACGGCAGAGGGAGAACAAGCAAATTAATAAGATCAGAAATGAAAAGGGGGACATAACCACAGACACAGAGGAAATTCAGAGAATCATTAGATCTTACTACAAAAGCCTGTATGCCACAAAATTGAAAAATGTAAAAGAAATGGACAGTTTTTTATATAAATATCATATACCAAAAGTAAACCAGGACCAGGTAAATGCTCTAAATAGTCCTGTTAGTCGCGAAGATTTGGAAACTGTTATCAGAAACCTCCCTACCAAAAAGAGCCCAGGACCAGATGGTTTCAATGCGGAATTCTACCAAAACTTCCAAGAAGACCTAATACCTACACTCCTTAAGGTATTTCATAATATAGAAACACAAGAGTCACTGCCAAATTCCTTCTATGAAGCTACAGTTACCCTGATACCTAAACCACACAAAGACTCAACCAAGAAATAGAATTACAGGCCAATCTCACTCATGAACATTGACACAAAAATTCTCAATAAAATACAGGCAAACCGAATCCAAGAACACATTAGAAAAATTATCCACTACAATCAAGTAGGCTTCCTGCCAGAGATCCAGGGCTGGTTCAACATATGAAAATCTATCAATGTAATCTATCAGATAAATAAACTGAAGGGAAAAAACCATATGGTCATCTCATTAGATGCTGAAAAAGCATTGGACAAAATTCAGCACCCTTTTATGATAAAGGTCTTGGAGAGATTAGGGATACAAGGTTATTCCTAAATATAATAAAAGCTATTTACAGCAAGCCGACAGCTAACATCAAATTAAACCGAGAGAAACTCAAGGCTATCCCACTAAATTCAGGAACACGACAAGGCTGTCCTCTCTCTGATGGAGGAGAGTTATCTGTCTATGTTTCTTTCATTGGTTAATTAATAAAGAAAACTGCCTTGGCCCTTTAAGAGACAGAAAATTAGGTAGGCGGAGTAGACGGAACAGAATTGTGGGAAAAAGGAAGCAGAGTTGGGGAGACACTTCAGGCAGTCGCCATAGTGAGTCGCCATGATTCTCCTCTCTGAGATGGATGCAGGTTAAGATCTCTCCTGGTAAGCCACACCTCGTGGTGCTACACAGATTACTAAATATGGATTAAAGGAAGATGTGAGAATTAACCAATAAGAGGCTGAAACTATGGGCCAGGCAGTGTGTTAAGGAATACAGTTTCTGTGTAATTATTTTGATGTAAAGCTAGCCGGGTGGCAGGAAACAGCCCTGCCGTTCGTTCTACAGATTGGCGCTCCAATGTGGTGACTAAATCCACTTAAAAACCTGAGAGGGCTTTAAATAAAGGAGAGAGAGAGAGTTTAACACAGCTTTTTGCTGTTTGCCTGGACATGCTGTAGAGAGATTTCCTGTTTCGGCAATAGCGGCAGAGAAAAAGCTGAGTCATTTTAAAACGCGGCTTCATGGTGCTCTGCCGCCAGTGCAAACTCTGGCTATAAAGCATTTCAGTAGCTTTTATGGACTGGATGTTTGTGTGCCTGCTCAGGATTGGAAAGAAAGTACTCTGAGACTATGCCAGTGGCTCCCTGCTCCCTGCCTGTACCTGGGCAGATGGCAGAATCAGGCTTAGGTGAGCAGGAGAGCATGGCGGATTCCTGCCGCCATTGAGAGAGAAGTTTTCAGACTGCGCGGTGCTCTGCATGTCAGATTTGGCTGTAACTTTGATGAAAAGAGTTTCTATGCTGCACGCTCAGTATCAGAATTAAACTGCTGAGTGAGGCTCCAATGTGGACTGCTGTGTGCCTGGAACTGTGTGCGGCTCAGGGGCACCAAATGACTGAGGCAGGAGCGGCTTTGGCTCTGCTCTGCCATGCTGAACTGTGCTGATCTCAGGCAGGATTTATTGTAATTACCATGATAACAGAGCAGTTAAGGTTTAGACTGGGCTGGAAACAGGCTGTACCATATTACCTCTACATGGCACAACTTAATTTTGTATGAAGTGCTTAACCTTTTAGGAAGTGCTCCTGGATAGTAAAGAATTACAGATTCACAGTAGGACAGATTCAGACAGAAAAGACTTTTAAATGTGTCACAATGTTGGATGACTGTACGTAAGCTTGAGAGAGAGAAATAATAAATATATAGAAAATAAAGTTAATGCCTTTAAAAAAAGGGTAAAGTCTTTAAAGAGACAGAATAAAGTAAAGTGATAGAGTAAAAATAAGCCACATAAAAATGGAAAATTCACAGAGAGTCTGGATTGTGTATTTTATTGTGTTTTCTTTGAAATTTTTGACTGTAAAGGAGCTAAATACAGAGAGACATTTCATTATATGGGCTGCCAGGCTAGACCAGAATGGACATCTTAACGGTATGACTTCAGAATTTGGATCTAAGAACATGATGCTTTGGAAAAGAGGGTCTTCTTTTGTTTTCACAGAAGATGACACCGTGTGGATTGCTTCTATCCCAATATGGTATGATAGACCACGCCCTCCTGAAAGGTTGCTGTGAACACCCTCAAAAAATTACTTCACTCAACTGCCGACTGAGATGAACCTGGCACACAGGTTACACCATGAAAGACCTAAATAACAGTGCCCCCATTCAGCAGGAAGCAGTTTGGAGAGTAATAACTGCGCCCATTTTCCCAAATATTGTTTATAAATGTTCTTTTACATTTAAAGGGGGAAAGGATATAGAGATGAATAATTTGCAGTGGTATGGATTTTAAGGTCAATTTGTTATATGTGTATGTATTTCTAATCTTGATTAAGCTATTGTGATTGTGTAGTTCATTTTAAAATGTAATGTATAATTAGGAAATATAGGTTGTTAATGGATGATCATCTATAATAGTCAAGCTTGTAGTCATGTTAGATTTTCTAGATATATAGAGATATACTTTAGTTAAATAGGCATTCTTCATATCTTTTAAAAGTCAAACGTGTAGTCATGTTAGTTAGATTTTCTAGATGTACATAGATATATTTCAGATAGGCATTCTTCGTATCTTTCAAAGACTGCAGAATATGGCATTTAATGTTTTAATAACTTAGGGCTTTTCATGACAATGAGACACGTCTGCACCTGGCAGCACCAATCTCCTTCAAGAAGAAAATGTGCATCGAAGAGGCTCCTTATGGAGTCTGATAGCCATTTGGGCAAGAAACTGCTCTTGCCTGGACTGTTGCATAAACTGGACACAAAGAACCCGCAGAGAGAGGACTGCTGAACTTGCCTAAATGTGAGATGATCTTTCAGGGTTCCTGATTCATGAAAGAGTCTTTGAGACGTTCTGCAGGACACAGCAGAAAGTGACTGAACTGTCTTTGGAATTTCCTGCTTCATGGGAATGTCTGCTGGACACTATGGGCCTGAAGGCTAAAGATGGATGCCCCAACAGTACAAAGGAATTTTGGGTGACTGTCCAGGCGGTGAATTGTCTCTGTCATTTCTAGAGTTTGAAAGTTGCATATTTCTTGTTTACTTAGGTAATATTATATCCTTCTGGAGTCTTTGATGGAGTTGAAGAATAAATACATAGTTATAGCTTTCCTTAGTTATGATAAAAGATGAAATAGATTTAAATATTGTAACTGTAATACTTGCTTGATAACTGTTTTGTTATATGTAATTTTGCTATGTTAAAGTTGAAGCCTTTCTTTTTTGTTTAAACAGAAAAAGGGGAAATGATGGAGGAGAGTTATCTGTCTATGTTACTTTCATTGGTTAATTAATAAAGAAAACTGCCTTGGCCCTTTAAGAGACAGAAAATTAGGTAGGCGGAGTAGACAGAACAGAATTGTGGGAAAAAGGAAGCAGAGATGGGGAGATGCTTCAGGCAGTCGCCATAGTGAGTCGCCATGATTCTCCTCTCTGAGATGGATGCAGGTTAAGATCTCTCCTGGTAAGCCACACCCCGTGGTGCTACACAGATTACTAAATATGGGTTAAAGGAAGATGTGAGAATTAGCCAATAAGAGGCTGAAACTATGGGCCAGGCAGTGTTTTAAAGAATACAGTTTCCGTGTAATTATTTTGATGGAAAGCTAGCCGGGTGGCAGGAAACAGCCCTGCAGTTCTTTCTACAACTGTCTCCTTATCTCTTCAATATAGTACTTGAAGTTCAAGCAATAGCAATAAGACAACATAAGGGAATCAAGGGGATTTGATTTGGAAAGGAAGAAGTTAAACTTTCGTTGTTTGCAGATGATATGATAGTGTACATAAGCGACCCAAAAAACTCCACCAAAGAACTCCTACAGCTGATAAACTCCTTTAGTATCATGGCAGGCTACAAGATCAACTCCAAAAAATCAGTCGCCCTCCTTTACACAAAGGATAAGGAAGCAGAGAGGGAAATAAGAGAAGTATCACCTTTCACAATAGCCACAAATAGCATAAGATATCTGGGAGTAACTCTAACCAAGGAAGTGAAAGACCTATTTGACAAGAACTTTAAGTCTTTAAAGAAAGAAATTGAAGAGGATACCAGAAAATGGAAGGATCTCCCCTGCTCGTGGATTAGGAGGATCAACATAGTAAAAATGGCAATACTACCAAAAGCAATCTATAGATTCAATGCAATCCCCAACAAGATCCCATCAGAATTCTTCAGAGATATTGAGAGGACAATAATCAACTTTATATGGAAAAACAAGAAACCCAGCATAGCCAAAAAAGTCTTATACAATAAAGGTACTTCTGGAGGCATTACCATCCCTGACTTCAAACTCTAATACAGAGCTACAGTATTGAAAACAGCTTGGTATTGGCATAAAAACAGAGAAGTTGACCAATGGAATCGTATAGAAGTCCCGGATCTTAAACCACAAACCTACGAACACCTGATTTTTGATAAAGGAGCCAAAAGTACACAATGGAAGAAAGAGGGCATCTTCAACAAATGGTGCTGGCATAACTGGATGTCAACCTGTAGAAGAATGAAAGTAGATCCATATCTATCACCATGCACAAAACTCAAGTCCAAATGGATTAAAGACCTCAATATTAATCTGAACACACTGAGCTTGATAGAGGAGAAAGTGGCAGGTACTCTACAACAAATGGGCACAGGAGACCTTTTCCTACGCATAACCCCAGCAGCACAGACATTAAGGGCAACATTGAATAAATGGGACCTCCTGAAGCTGAGCAGCTTCTGTAAAGCAAAGGACATTGTCACTAAGACACAAAGGCAGCCTACTGACTGGGAAAAGATCTTCACCAACCCTGCAACTGACAAAGGTCTGACCTCTAAAATATATAAAGAATTCAAGAGACTAGACTTTAAAATGATAATTAACCCAATTAAAAAATGGGACACTGAAATGAACAGAGAATTTTCAACAGAAAAAGTTCAAATGGCCAAAAGACACTTAAGGTCATGCTCAACCTCCTTAGCTATTAGGGAAATGCAAATCAAAACAACTTTGAGATATCATCTTACACCTGTCAGATTGGCTAAAATCCAAAACAGCAATGATAACCTTTGCTGGAGAGGTTGTGGGGTAAGGGGTACAATCATCCATTGCTGGTGGGAATGCACACTTGTGCAACCAGTTTGGAAAGCAGTGTGGCGGTTTCTCAGGAAATTCGGGAACAACCTACCCCAGGACCCAGCAATTCCACTATTGGGAATCAACCCAAGAGATGCCCAATCATACTACAAAAGCATTTGCTCAACTATGTTCATAGCAGCATTATTTGTAATAGCCAGATCCTGGGAAAAAACCTAGATGCCCTTCAGTGGAAGAATGGATGATGAAACTGTGGAATATATACATGCTAGAATACTACTCAGTGGTAAAAAACAATGACATATTGAATTTTGCATGCAAATGGATGGAAATAGAAAACACCATTCTGAGTGAGGTTGTAGTGAGGAGCTACAGGGCGGCTTCCCGCCACCCGGCTTCCAGGCTTCCAGCCACCGGCTAGCTTTACCCAAAATAATTACACAGAAACTGTATTCTTTTAAATACTGCCTGGCCCATTATTTTCAGCCTCTTACTCACATCTTGACTAACCCATATCTAATAATCTGTGTAACACCACGAATGGTGTCTTACCGGGAGAGATTCAGAACATCTGACCTGGTGGCTGGCTTCATTGCATCTCTCATCTCTCTGAGGAGAGGCATGGCGGTCTGACTAACTTAGGAGAGGCGTGGCATCTGACTGAGCCATCTATCTCACTTCCTTCTTCCTGTTCTGTCTAATCCACCCACCAAAAGGCTGGCCAAGGCAGTTTCTTTATTAACAAATGAAATCAACAGATAGAAGACACACCTACATCACTTCCCCTTTTTCTGTTTAAACAAAAAAGAAGGCTTTCACTTTAACATAGTAAAATTACATATAACAAAACAGTTATCAAGGAAGAATTACAGTTACAGTATTTATATCTATTTTATCTTTTATCATAACTAAGGAATAGTACAACTATCTATCTATTCTTCAACTCCATCAAAGACTCCAGAATGATATAATATTACCTACGTAAATGAGAAGTAAGCAACTTACAAAACTCTAGAAATCACAGAGACATCTTGCTGCCTGGACAGTCACCCAAAGTTCCTCAGTTCCGCTGGGGCATCCATCTTCGGCCTACAGGCCCATAGTATCCAGCAGACTTTTTCCATGAGGCAGGAAATTTCAAAGGCAGTTCAGTCAGTATCTGCTGTGTCCTTCAGAATGTCTCGCAGACACTTTCTTGAATCAGGAACCCCGAAAGATCATCTCACATTTAGGCAAGTTCAGCAGTCCTCTCTCTAAGGGTTCTCTGTGTCTGGTTTATGCAATAGTCCAGGCAAGAGCAGTTTCTTGCCCAAATGGCTATCAAACTCCATAAGTAGCCTCTTTGATGCCCATCTTCCTCTTGAAGTAGCTGGTGCTGCCAGGAGCAGATGTGTCTCATTGTCATGAAAAGCCTTAAGTTATTAAAACATTTTAAATGCCATATTCTATAGTCTTTGAAAGATATGAAGAATGCCTATTTAACTTAAATATATCTCTATATATCTAGAAAATCTAACTAACATGACTATTAGCTTTACTATTATAGATGATTATCCATTAACAACCTATATTTCCTAATTATACATTACATTCTTAAAAGAACTACACAATCACAATACCTTAATCAAGATCAGAAATACATATAACAAGATTGACCTTAAATTAATATCATTAACCAAGATTCACAACAATCCAACTTATTTATATCTATATCATCTCCCCCTTTAAATGTAAAACAACATTTATAAACAATATTTGGGAACATGGGCGCAGTTATTTCTCTCCAAACTGCTTCCTGCTGAATGGGGATGCTGTTAATCAGATCTTTCATGGTGTAACCTTTGTGCCAGGCTCATCTCAGTCATCAGTTGGGTAAAGTAATTTTCTGAAGGTGTTCATAGCAACCTTTCAGGAGGGCGTGGTCTATCATACCATACTGGGATAGAAGCAATCCACAGAGTTTCATTTTCTGTAAAAATAAAAGAAGAATCTCTTTTCCAAAGTATCATATCCTTAGATCCAAATTCTGAAGTCAAAGTATTTTCAAAATATCTATGTTGGATTAGTTCAGCAGCATTTATAAACAAATATCTTTTAGCAGCTGTTGCTCCTTCCTCAGCATTCAAACAATTCAAAGAGAGCATAATAGCATACAGTACCAATATTCTCTGTGTATTTTCCATCTTTGTGCAGCTTTATTTTAACCTCTATTTCGTTTATTTTTACTTTTATTTTTTGAGACAGGTTCTCTTTATATCTTTGTCCTGGAATAACTCTTTAGACCAGGCTATCCTTGAACTCACAGAGATCCACTGTCTTTGCTTCCCAAGTGCTGGGATTAAAGGTGTGTGCTACCACACTGTGAACTTACAGAGATCTGTCTGTCTCTGCCTCCTAGGCATTGGGATTAAAGGTGTGTGCTGCCACACCTTGAAGTCACAGAGGTCAATCTACCTTGCCTCCTAAGTGCTGGGATTAAAGGTGTGTACCACCACAACAAACTACTTCCTTTTTTTTCCTTTTTACTTTTAAGAACTTTAACCTTTAGTCTGCATATATTTTAACACACTGTAAATCATTTAGAGGTTTTCTTCATCTTTGAATCTCTATTGTATATTTCTCTTTTTCTGACCACATGAGTCTTTAATTTACCAAACAATATCAGTAGGACTAAAGCCATGACTTTGGCGGCTAGATCCAGCCCATTCCTTAGCTTTCCAGCCTCATGGCAGAGGTACTGGCTGTAGCCATGTTTATCACCACAACTCTGTGGCCGTTCAAGGTCCCTGCCGGCAAGCAAGCTGAAACAGTGTTAAACAACAATCAAAAGCTCCATAGCCAGGATCACCTGCTTCAAAGAGTCAGAGTTTGCCCTGGCAGGATGACCCAGAAAGCCGGCATTTTAAAACAGCACAACTTTTTTCCTGCTGCAGCTGAAAACTGAAAAACACACGTTCAGCTTTTCACCAATACCATTTAAGTTTTTTTGTGGCAGGACCTCTTAAAATAGCTGCACAGTTTTGCAGCTAAAGCTAAGTCAGGAAGCCTCTCTTAGATGAGGCCCAAAAAGATGAACATGGGATGTACTAACTCATAATCGGTTTCTAGCCAATAATTAAATTAAAGGACATCGAGCCTATAATTTGGGATCCTTGAGAAGATAATAAGAAGATGAACCCCCCAAAAAAGATATAGTAACCCTCCTGGATATTGGAAGTAGACACGATCGCCAGGCAAAAATTGGGAACTTGAGGGTTGGGCGAGACTGGGCCAAGGGAAGATGGGGAGAGAAAAATGTGAAGGGGAGAATGGGGGGAGCTCGGAGGAATGGGATGCTCGGGATATAGGAAGGGTGGATATGGGAGCAGGGAAGCATATATCTTAATTTAGGGAGCTACCTGAGGGTTTTCAAGAGACTTGACCCTAGAGGGGTTCCCAGGTTTCCAGGGAGACGCCCCCAGTTAGTTCCTTGGGCAGCTGAGGAGAGGGAGCCTGAAAAGGCCAGTTCCTATAGCCATACTGATGAATTTCTTGCATATCACCATAGAACCTCCACCTGGCGATAGATGAAGAAAATGACTGAGCCCCACATTGGAGCACTGGACTGAGCTCCCAAGGTCCTGATGAGGAGCAGAAGGAGAGAGAACATGAGGGAGAAAGTCAGGAACATGAGGGGTGCGTTCACTCATGGAGACAGTGGGACAGAACTAATGGGAAATCACCAACTCCAGTTGGAATAGGACTGATGGATCTCGCGACCAAATCGGACTCTCTGAATGTGGCCAACTGTGGGGGCTGATTGAGAAGCAAAGGACAATGGCGCTGGGATCTGATTCTTTTGCATGGTTGGGCTCTGTGGGAACCTTCTCAGCTTGGTCGATCACCTTCCTGGACCTGGGGGGAGTTGGGAGGACCTTGGTCTTATCATAGAGTAGGGAACCCTGATGGCTCCTTGGCCTTGAGAGGGAGGCAGGGGAGATATGGGTGGAGGGGAGGGGAGGGAAGGGGGAGGAGGAGGGGAGGAGATGGAAATTTTTAAATATAAAAAAAAATAAACCATGAAGAAAAAAAAAGAACTGAGGACAGAGTGAATTTTGAAAGTCAGGTAATCACAGCTTTTTTGAGATAAATTCTTCTGCTGAATTTTTCCTTTGTGGAGTTTGACAAGTTAGAACATAGTAGTTGTCAAAATGTTAGCAATTTAGATGTATAGTTGACTAGAATTTAAAAAATTTATGATTATTAATGTATTGACTGTTAAAAAGGCAAAAACTTCATAAATACCTTAAGATAATGAAGCAAAATGAGGTGTTTCCACAGAAAAAAAATATATTTGTATAGTATAACTACAGTGATGGGAATTTAATCTTTCAGGATATTTGGACAAATAAACAGTAGTGGTTTGATCTTTTATATCTCATAACATGACTTCCATAATTTTAAGGCTTCTCTAAATATGTGGACTAATCTGTTTTGTTACTTAAGATATCTCATCAATAGCTCACATTTCAAAACAATGTATCAAAGAGTACAGAAATTAGCATTACTTAAAGTTCCATGTAAAAAAATATTTTACTTATGATACTAACTTTTAAAGAGTTTTCTGTGTCTTGATACTTCATTTAGAAAAAAATGCTAAAGTCTGTAAAATATAGGAATTCAGTATCTTTCTCTCAAAGTTAGCGTAATAATAGCTTTTCATTTTTTGCTTTCATGATATGTGGGAGCCAGGCATCATGGCACACATCCTTGATCCTTGAATTCAGATAACAGAGGCAGGTTTAACATTCCATGAGTTCCAGTACTGCCTGGACATAATGAGTTCCATCTTAGATTTGCAGTGGGTATATAATGAGGTACAAAAGAGAATCCTTTAAAGCTCTTCATATAGTTGCATAGGTTTGCTTATCCTTCAGCAAGGTTTCCCTTTCCTTGTGTCAGCCCCAGATGAGCTGTCATTTGCTTTATTGATCTTGGCCATTGTGACTTAGGTAAAATGAAATTCAAAGTGGCTTAGATTTACATTTCTTTGATGACTAAGTATGTTGAAGATTTCCTGAAGAATTTTTCAGTCCTTTGTGTTCCATGTTTTGAGAACTCTCTGCTTAGATCTGCACCCTATTTTAAAAATGTGCAGTTATTTAGTTCGTGGTGGTTTAGATGCTAATTCCTCTATCAGATGTATAACTGGCAATGGTCTATCCATTGTCTATACCACCACTTTGTTTGCATGATGCTGTCCTTTGCTTTCAGAAGCTTTTCAGCTTCATGAGTTTCCAATTGCTTGTTTTAGGTCTTAATGCCTGTGCTATTGCTATCTGGTACAGAGGTCATTGCCTGAAACAGCAAAGCATTTTCCAGATATTTTCTTCCCTCTAAATCAGAGTTTATGGTGTTATGTTAAAGCCCTTGATCCATTTGCAGTTGAGATGCATGCAAGGTATAAATATGGATCATTTTAGATCTTCTATGTGCAGCCATCCAGTTTGGCTCCAACCATTTGTTGAAGATGCTGTAGCCACATAGAATTCTTCAGACATAACAGGCTATAGCAAGGCCATTGGTCACAGTCCACAAGCTAATAGGAAGAGTCTATTGCTTAAGAAACCACATAATAATTCATTTTACATAGAAAAGATGCATTGGTGCTCATCTGGAATCCTCACACATGCCAACAAATGTTCATGAGCTGAAAGGTACACTTCATTCTAACAGAGGAGAAATATAATCATCATTATCACCAACTACAACCCTGTGACATACAACAGTGACCTACCTGCAACATATGCTGGTCCCATAGCAACACAAATGTTATGGGGGTATCGAATCACATTTTGGTTAGATATAAGGACTGCATGAGATGGAATACAAACCTGCTACTGTTAAAGAGGCCATGAACTTTTACCTAGAAGGGGTATGGCTCTATATGCATACTTAATACTACTATTCTGCTAAAGGAATATAACAAGAAACCGAGTCATATCACTAAACCCATAGTTCATTGCTTTCCCCAATCCTTATCAGAGAAGTTTTCTCTTGCAGTAGTGGGAAATCAGCACAGAGAAAAACAACTGGTCAAAATGTCAAAATGCAGAGAGTGAGAGACTTTAGAGTACCTAGTAATAAACTGGATGTTTTAATCAACCCTGAAACTTCAAGGCTCAGCTTTTGTGTAATAAAGGAAGTGGGATGATTCCAAGAGGCAGTGGTTATGGAGAAGGTCAAGGAAACAGTGTTATCCATAAAAAATATGACTAAGACCAATGAACATATGAGCTCAGTGATTGTGTCAGTATACAGTTGACCTGCATAGGTTCTGACCAAGCAAGGTCCTGGCACAGAGAGGTGGTAGAGGTACAGGTTGCTATTCATTACCAGGAAACTCTCTGCAATTGATACCTGTTGGCAAAAAGAAATTCAGCCTTCTACTGGGGGTCTCACTGGGTGATGTGTGATTCCCCACAGTATGTTGTGAATACCATAGATTAATGAAAATGAAGCTGCTTTGGACTGTGATAGGGCAAAACAGAGCTTGGCAAGGAAACTAAACTGAATGTTGTGAGAAAGAAGGCAGAGTCAAAGACACCGTGGAGCCAGCAGAGGAGATGGGTGCCAGGCCGAACCTTACCAGTAGGTCACAACCACGTGGCAATACACAGATTAATAGAAATGGGTTAATTTAGGAGCTAGCTAGAAAGACACTAAGATATCGGCCAAGCAGTGATTTAGTTAATAAAGTTTCTGTGATTATTTCGGGTCTGGGCAGCTAGGAACAAAAAGCAGGCTCCACCAACAAATTGGTGCCAACATGGGTAACTACCTCCACACAAAACCCTAAGAGAGCTTGAAAAGGAATTCTACACACACACACACACACACACACACACACACACACACACACACGCACAGAGATTTAGCACAGTTTCTTGGTAGCCACAAATTTTTCTTATGGCCTCACCGAGAGTAAGGGTGCTGCAGCTCCATTAAGAGAGATGCAGGAAAACTGCTTGGCTTCCTTAAAACCATGTCTTCCTGGTTCACCAGCACAAATGGCTGTGACAATTTCAGGAGACCTGGCTATGGAGCATTTAAATGGGGTGTGTAAGCAGAGTGCTACAACTTGCTTAACTGCAACATAAACCCACTGTGCCTGAAGATGGGGCAATGGGCCTAGCCTCTGCCATATTTGACTGGACAGAGCCAACAGGCAATAACTGCTTAGCAAAAAAAGAGATGCTCCTGGTCAGAAAATAATTACAGATATGGCAGTAAAACAGATACACACAGAAATAAACCTCTAAAGGGGTAAGAGTGTGTTTTATAAAAATGTATGTAGGTTTGAGAGAGAGAAGAAAAAGAGTATAGAGTTATAAATGGAAATAAATAGTTTTAAAAATAAAACAAAGTCTTTAAGAGACAGAGTACAGATAATCATAGATTAAAGGAGTAAAGAAAAATAAGCCATGTAAAGATGGAAAATATACAAAGTATAGATTATGTATATTATTGTATTTTCTATAAATTTTTGACTGTGAATGATCTAAAGGTATCTTGACTTCAAAATTTCAGTCAAAGAATATGTTGCTTTGAAAAGGAGGTTCTGCTTCTGTTTCCACAGAGGATGAGAACTTGTGAATTCCTTCCAGGCTAATGTGGTTAAATGGACCAAAAACCCCAAAAGATCTTTGTAAACACCTAAAATTAATTCTCCCAACAAATATCAGGAAGCAGTTTGGAGAGAACTACACTCAAATTTCCTAAAATATTATTTGTATTATTTTACATTTAATGGGAGATATGCTATAGAGATGAATACTTTGCCTTGGTATGGATCTTGGTTTATTGATCCAAATTTAAGGTCAATATTGTTGTATATATATTTCTGCTCTTGATTAAGGGATTGTGTTTGTACAGCTCATTTTAAAATGCAATGTGTAATAAACACAGGTTGAAAGATAGTCATCTATAATAGTCAAGCTTGTAGTCATGTTTGTTAGTTTTTTTTAGATGTACAAAGCTATATTTCAGATGACCAGACATTCTTCAAACCTTTCAAAGACTAATAGAATATGGCATTTAAAATATTTTAAGAACTTAAGACTTTTCATGACAATGAGAAACATCTGCTCCTGGCAACATTAATCTACTTCCAAAAGATAATGGGCATCAAAAAGGCTCCTTATAGAGTTTGTTAGTCATTTGGACAAGAAACTGCCTTTGCCTATACTGCTTGATGTTATGCTGTATGGACTGAACATGAGGATTCACAGAAAAATGACTGATAAACTTGCCTAAATAAGGTAAAATAGTTTTTCAGGGTCTCTGTTTCATGAAAGAGTCTGTGAGACATTTTCCAGGAGACAGAGGAAGCAACTGATGGACTTTACTATTACAAGGCAGAACAGATCTTCAAATTTACTGCTTCATGGAAAAGTCTACCAGATACTCTTGCCTGTCTTTTAAAAATACATGCCACAGTATTACAGAAGAACTTTGGGTGACTGTCCCAAAATGTCTCTATCAATTGTAGAGTTTTGGAAGTTGTTTACAAAGCATTTCCTGTTAACTTAGGTAATATTATATCCTTCTGGAGTCTTTGATGGAATTGAAGAATAGGTAGTTAAAATTATAACTTTTCTTAGTTATGATAAAAAATAAAATATATAAATATTGTTACTATAATCTTGCTTGATACCTGTTTTTATATGTAATGTTACTATGCTAAAATTAATACCTTCCTCTTTATTTAGACAGAAAAGGAGAGGTGATGTGAGATTCCTGTCAGTATGCAGTGAATACTTTTGGTTAATGAATGAAGAAGCCACTTTGTCCTGTGATAGGGCAGAATAGAGCTAGGAAGGAATACTTAACTGATGCTGGGAGAAAGAAGGCAGAGTTAGAGAGATGCCATATAACTGCTGGAAAAGACAGATGCTCAAACCTTCCCAGTAGGTCATGACCTTGTGGTGATGCACAGATTCATAGAAATGGGTTAATTCAAGATGTAGGAAATAGTCTATAAGAAACTTAAGCTAATAGGCCAAGCAGTGCTGTGGTTATAGATTCTGTGTAATTATTTTGGGTCTGGGTGGTCAGGAAATACATGAGCAACATCCAGTAACAACTGAGTAAGTCAAAGACACTCCAGAACAGACATTATGATGAGCAGTAATAGATCAACACAAAGCAAAAATTGTTGGATTTTGTGATTGTGGTATCATTGGGGGCTGTTTTTTTGTTGTAGCATTTTTGTCTATTGGTTTCAATTTGATTATAGATTTAAGAGAGAAAGATTATGAACTTGGATGTGTAGGAATATAGGAAACAATCTAGAAGACCTTGTATTGGATAACATCAAAATATATTGTACGTGTAAAATTTTTAAAGCAAAACTGGAGGAAAACTCTCTTCAGATATTTAATTATACACAGTTCTAGAAACAGGTCCCTAATACCTAAAGGTAAAATTTCAATTTCATTTTATTTTACACTAAGAATCTTTATCCTCAAATTCTTTGCACCATATTTAACATTTCAAGTTTTAAAAAAAATTATGGAAAGTAGTTTTAGTGCTCTATTAAATCTACAGCATCACTGTGAGATCCAGGAATTTAGGCATCCTGATTCTGGGTATACTAGATCACCTGTGATTATAGTGTGCATGTTTCTTCCTTTTTGTTTTGTTAATTATTGAGTCAGCTTTGGAGTTATTGAATTCAAGGCAAATTCTCTACCATTCAACCACACATACTGTCCTTCTAGTCTCATTGTGAGTAGCTGTACATAAATTCTTTAAGGCTGATTTCAGGATACAGTCAATTAGGGTTTTTATCGATTTCTTTATCTTTCTTATGAATGTTAGGGACAGACTGATGTGTATTTCAACAGTATTTGAAGACTTACAAATCCTCCACTGCCATAATGACATTGATGTTTCATAACAGAATCTTTCTGTTTAAGGCTCCCAGTTCATGTGACTTAAATATAATATGATAACAATCAATGCAATGCTATTTCATTGTTATGATATTTAGAGCCTAGGGAATCTGGTTGAATTTTAAATTGTCTTTCCAACCTCATATTGATGCATTAAAAAGGGTCAGTGTATAATTCTAAAAGATATCTCCTCTCCTATTGTCCAGTATAAGTAAGTACTTTTATGACTCTAGACATCAAGTAAATATTTTTTATTTTTTATTTTTTTATATTTTTCCGTTTATTTTTTTATTAAAAATTTCCATCTCCTCTCCTCCTCTTCCCCCTTCCCTCACCTCCCATCCACCCATACCCCCACTCCCTCCCTCTCCAGGCAAAAAGCCATCAGGGTTCTCTACACTATGTTGAGTCCAAGGTCCTCCCAACTCCCTCCAGGTCCAGGAAGGTGAGCAACCAAACTGACAAGGCTCACACAGAGCCTGTCCTTGTCTTAGAGACCAAGCCCATCGCCATTGTCCTTGGCTTCTCGGTCAGCCTCCACCATCAGCCACTTTCAGAGAGTCCGGTTTGGTTGGATGTTCCATCAGTCCCATTCCAAGTGGACTTGGTGATCTCCTGTTAGTTCTGACCCGCCATCTCAGTGGGTGAATGCATCCCTTATGGTTCTGACTTTCTTTCTCATGATCTGTCTCCTTTTGCTCCTCATCAGGACCTTGGGAGCTCAGTCTGGTGCTCCAATGTGGGGCTCTGTCTCTATCTCCATCCATTGCCAGGTGAAGGTTCTATGGTGATAGGCAAGATATTCATGAGTATGGTTATAGGATCTGGCCTTTTCAGGCTCCCTCTCCTCAGCTGCCCAAGGAACTAGCTGGGGGCATCTCCCTGGACACCTGGGAACCCCTCTAGAGTCAAGTCTCTTGACAACACTCAGATGGCTCCCTTAATTAAGATATATGCTTCCCTGCTCCCATGTCTACCCTTCCTATATCCCAAGCATCCCCTTCCCCAAGCTCTCCCCATCCTCCCCTTCACGCCCTTCTCCCTCATCTCCCCTTGCCCCCATCCCAACCCACCCCCAAGTTCCCAATTTATGCCTGGCAATTTTGTCTGCTTCCAACATCCAGGAGGATAACTGTATGTTTTTTTTTCTTTCTTTCTTTCTCATGGTTTATTTTTTTTATATTTAAAAATTTCCATCTCCTTCCCTCCTCCTCCCCCTCCCTCCGCTCCTCCTCCCCCTTCGCGCCCCTCCTTCTCCCCCTTCCCTCCCCTTCCCTCCACCCATACCTTCCCTCCCTCCCTCTCAAGGCCAAGGAGCCATCAGGGTTCCCCACTCTATGCTAAGTCCAAGGTCCTCCCAACTCCCCCCAGGTCCAGGAAGGTGATAGACCAAGCTGAGAAGGCTCCCACAGAGCCCGTCCATGCAGAAGAATCAGAGCCCAGAGCCATTGTACTTTGCTTCTCAGTCAGCCCCCGCTGTTGGCCACATTCAGAGAGACGGGTTTGGTCGCATGATCCATCAGTCCCATTCCAACTGGAGTTGGTGATCTCCCTTTAGTTCTGTCCCACTGTCTCCATGAGTGAACGCACCCCTCACGTTCCTGACTTTCTCCCTCATGTTCTCGCTCCTTCTGCTCCTCATCAGGACCTTGGGAGCTCAGTCCAGTGCTCCAATGTGGGGCTCAGTCACCTTCCCCATCTGTCGCCAGCTGGAGGTTCCCTCACGGTCCTGACTTTCTTTCTCATGTTCTCCCTCCTTCTGCTCCTCATCAGGACCTTGGGAGCTCAGTCAGGTGCTCCAATGTGGGGCTCTGTCATTCTCTTCATCTATCGTCAGGTGGAGGTTCTATGGTGATATGCAAGAAATTCATCAGTATGGCTATAGGAACTGGCCTTTTCAGGCTCCCTCTCCTCAGCTGCCCAAGGAACTAACTGGGGGCGTCTCCCTGGAAACCTGGGAACCCCTCTAGGGTCAAGTCTCTTGACAACCCTCAGGTAGCTCCCTAAATTAAGATATATGCTTCCCTGCTCCCATATCCACCCTTCCTATATCCCAAGCATCCCATTCCTCCGAGCTCCCCCCATTCTCCCCTTCACATTTTTCTCTCCCCGTCTTCCCTTGGCCCAGTCTCGCCCAACCCTCAAGTTCCCAATTTTGCCTGGCAATCGTGTCTACTTCCAATATCCAGGAGGATTACTATATCTTTTTTTGGGAGTTCACCTTCTTATTATCTTCTCAAGGATCCCAAATTTATAGGCTCAATGTCCTTTAATTATGGCTAGAAACCAATTATGAGTGAGTACATCCCATGTTCATCTTTTTGGGTCTGGGTTACCTCACTCAGAATAGTGTTTTCTATTTCCATCCATTTGCCTGCAAAATTCAAGTTGTCATTGTTTTTTACCGCTGAGTAGTATTCTAGCATGTATATATTCCACAGTTTCTTCATCCATTCTTCCACTGAAGGGCATCTAGGTTGTTTCCAGGATCTGGCTATTACAAATAATGCTGCTATGAACATAGATGAGCATATGCTTTTGTTGTGTGATTGGGCATCTCTTGGGTAGATTCCCAAGAGTGGAATTGCTGGGTTCTGGGGTAGGTTGATCCCGAATTTCCTGGGAAACCACCACACTGTTTTCCAAAGTGCTTGCACAAGTGTGCATTCCCACCAGCAATGGATGAGTGTACCCCTTACCCCACAACCTCTCCAGCAAAGGCTATCATTGGTGTTTTTGATTTTAGCCAATCTCGCAGGTATAAGATGGTATCTCAAAGTTGTTTTGATTTGCATTTCCCTGATAGCTAAGGAGGTTGAGCATGACCTTAAATGTCTTTTGGCCATTTGAACTTCATGGTACTTACAGTAGGCCTGTCATGAGCACCAAGGAGATACATAATTTATAAACAGAATATTCATGATAGATGAAAGATGGATGATAAAAAAATCTTCATTTATTATGTAACTGAATTTTATGACTACTCTAACTAGCTCTTACACCATAGTCCATTCAGTTTTATAAAATGGAACAGAGAGCACCATGAATTTAAAAAGGACTATTCTCATCCCAGAACTAGGGCAAAATTTCCACAATATCTGACAATTTCTTTGACCATCCCAAGAGTACAGCTGCAGAGAAACTCTAACCCTTCTCCATTAATTTATTCAAGAAACCCTTGTTTATTTTATTATATTGTTATATATTATACTATTATTATCTTCTGTCTTTATTTCTATGTGTTTGCTTTATTTTTGTCATATTTTTAGTTATTTTCAGTGTTTCTTTTATATTTATCTTCCTTCCCGTGATGTAAAATTGTTTATCTGTATATGCTTTTTGATTTGTAATATGCCCCTTCTAAAAAGGCATCATTTTGAATGTATGGAGTTATGAAATAAAGATAATTATGTTATCCATTCAACGTTGAATCTACTTAGTTCTGTAATTCCCTTTAGTTCTTCTAGTTACTAATGCAGTCATACAGAACTTGATGCATTCTGAAACCACAGATTGGAAACAATAGTCAAATGCTCTGTGATCTACTGCATAGGTCATGCCTCACCTCTTATAGGCTACACAGTTTTTCAAAACTGGCCCTACCAGTTGGGGAACAAGTACTTACTGCATGCTCCTGTGGAAGACATTTCACAAATAATCCAAAACCTTCCATACATAAGGCTCTTGGATATCTCAGAATGTAAACTACATTTAGTCCATCTTGGAGTGTCCCCATATGATTAACAATTATACCAGAGTGCAAAAGTTCAAAGGCCCAAATCTCTTATGACTCTCAATACATTGATCCTTTGCAAAATCAAAATGTTGTGTCTTTATACTATAAAATGTCACAGACTAAAGACCAGAATTCCAAAAGGGAATTTTCAGTAATAGTAAAGAAAAACTTGACCAAAACACGACCTAACCCCAATGGGAAAAAAAAAAAAACCAACAAATCATGTAGTTCCTGGTCCACCAACTGGAGACTGTCGTTCCATGAAAAGATTCTAGGCAGACCCTCTTCAGTCTTGCCTTCTGCAGTCCACCTGGCCTTTCTCCCAGGCTTGCTCCACTTGTTGACTGCAGGGTTCCTTATACACATAGCACATTCCTGACATCTCCAACATCCTAGCAAGTCCATGGCAACTTTAATCTCACCCTCATGCATAGAAAACTCTTGAGCTGACAGTATGAAAACCTATTACAAATTACCTTCACAACCAGCCTTATCTCAAAACCTTGGTACAAATTTTCATTTGTTCTCCAGCTGTCATTCTAGTCAGTGAGCTCCCACGAGTTTGGGTCAACTGTCTCTGTGGGTTTCATTGACATGCTCTTGACTACCCCACACTCATATGTAGAAGGAGCGGTGGGTCACTTCCGGCCACCCAGCTAGCTTTACCCGAAATAATTACACAGAAACTGTATTCTTGTAAATACTGCCTGGTCCATTAGTTCCAGCCTCTTATTGACAAATTCTCACATCTTGCTTTAACCCTTATTTAGTAATCTGTGTAGCACCACAAGGTGGTGGCTTACGGAAAAGATCTTAACTCTTAAAATACCATTGAAATACATGTCAATCTGGTTCCAGGATTTATAAAATGGATGAAGGAGTAAAAAAATGCCTAAATGACTATATCCTGAATTTCAAGTTTAAAAAGCTATATATAGGTTTTAATAAGAAGACTAGAAAGGCTGGCTGTGGCTGAGTGGTAGAGAATTTACCTTGCACTCATTAAGTTCAGAGATGACTTGCTAATTGAAAATCCAAAAAGAAGGAAATCCACAAAACTATAATCACAAGTGATCTAAATGCCCAGAATCAGGAAACCTAACTTCCTGGATCTCAGAAAGATCCTGTAGATTTAAGTGAGCTCTGAAAAACTATGTAGGCATTCTTCAAAACTTGAAATTAGACGTGATACAAAGAATTTGAGTGACTTTTTGAGATTTTGAGTGCAAAAATTAGATAAAATTAAAATTTTGCTGTTACCATTGGTTATCAAGGGCCTCAATCTAGAGCTTAATATTGTAGCAAAATATATATATCTCAATTACATGAAGAGCTTTTCCCTCAAATTTTTAGTTAAAAACGTTCCATGAACAATATATTTTGATCATGTTTTTCCCACTCTAATGCCCAGATTTTCCCCAACTCCCTTACCCATCCCAGTTTACAATATTTCTCTTTCAAACCTCCCCAAACCCACACAAAATGGAAATACAAACTTAGAAACAATAAAACAAAAACCTACAACAAAAACACAAAAACAACCCTGCCATACACACAAAATCCCATAGAGTTTGCTTTGTGTTGACCTGGAGTGTCATCAATATACCCAGTGACACTCCAAGCAGAAAACTGGTTTTCTGTTTGGCAGCAGGTATCAATTACAAATAACTTTCTTGGTAGGGATAGGAGCCCGTGTTCTCTTCCCCCTCTCAGTGCTGGGATTCTGTCTGATTGGAACCTGTGCAGGTCATCTATTTACTCACACAGTCTCAGAATTTAAATGTATGTTGGTCTTGGTCCTGTTGTGTCTGGAAGACACGGTTTCCTTGATCTTATCCATAACCAGTGGCTCTTATAATTATTCTGATTTCCTTTCTACATAAACATTAAGCATTAAAGTGGCAGGTTTGATGAAGACATCCAATTTATCATTAGGTGCTCCAAAACCTCTCACTCTCTGCATATTACCTAGTTATGGATTTCTATGTTGATTCTCATCTTCTGCAAGAGGAAACTTCTCTGATAAGGACTACACAAGATTTTGATCTATGGGTATATGGGTATGTCTTTAGGAATCATTTTGTGCTATATTCCTTTAACAGTCTAGTCACATGTTCTTGACCTCTTTTCCAGTGTCAGCTATGTATTCCATAACATGCAGTACCTAAATCTAATCATAAAGTGGCTGGTTATTTGTGCCACTATGGGACTAATATATGGTGCAGGCAGGTGGATGTTGTAAGCAACAGCAATTGTAGCTGGTGATATTGTTGCATTTCTCCTCTGTCATCTTGAAGTGTACCATCCAGTACTACGAATACTAGTCAGCAGGACTGAAGCTTCTAGATGGGCAATAGCTGATGACATACATAAATGTTGTCTTCAGCAATAGGTTCTTCCTATTATGTTGTAGAGTGCAACCCATAGCCTTAGCCATAGCCTATGGTGTCTGAAGAATTCTGTGTGACCACAGCATCTTAGAAAAGTGGTTCAGGTCAAACTAGATGGTTCTGTGTTGAAGAATTAAATAGATCAATATTTATCATCCTGCAAACATTTCAACTACAAATGGATGAAGACCTCAACAGAAGACCAGCAATGCTGACTCTGATTGAAGAAAAAGTCTGGATTAAATTTTCACAACCCAGAAATTTTGAACCAGTTACCAATAGCACAGACATTAAAAAACAATTAATAAATGTTACCTCATGAAGCTGAAAAGCTTATACATAGCAAAGCACAGCATCATTTAAGCCAAGTGGTGGCATACAGAATAGAATAAGCCTTTACCAGTTATCCGTCTGATGGTGGATTAGAACCTAAAACATACAAAGAACTAAAACTAAATATCAAGAAAACAAATCATGGGATGCAGAACTAGGGAGAGAGTTCTCAAAACATGAAACAAATGTCTGTGAAATATTTAAAGAAATGTTCAACATCTTTAGTTATCAGGGAAATATAAATCAAAACCACCTTCAGTTTTCATTTTACCTAAATAAAAATATTCAAGACAATAAAATAAATGACAGCTCATGCTGGCCAGGATATAGGGAAAGGGGGACAGTTATTCATAACTGAAGGAACTGAAAATTTTACAGCTATATGAGGATCTAAGAAACATTATTTTTGTAACTAATTATATATTCTTTGCTGGCCAAGATGGAACTCGTTATGACCAGGCTGGTCTTGAACTCATGGAGAGTTAACACCTGCCTCTGTCTTCCACGTTTTCAGATAGAGTGTGTGCTATGATGTCTGGCTCCAACAGATTATTAGAACAAAGTAATTCAAATCTATTATTATACTAATTTAAAGAGAAATATTTTTAATTTATAATTTTTTAAAACATCAAATAATAATATTTTTCTACTTATAGTATTAAAACATAGAAAGTTTCTTTAAAATAAATAACATGAAAAATAAAGAAAGAAAGAAAGAAAGAAAGAAAGAAAGAAAGAAAGAAAGAAAGAAAACTTATTAGCACAAGTAAAACTTAAAAAAAATCTATATATTAAGATCACCACTGAACTATCACTTTTAATACAGTAGGACATCATTTGAAATCATTTCATTGATTTTTTTTTTTTTTGGTTTTTCGTGACAGGGTTTCTCTGTAGCTTTGGAGCCTGTATTTCATTGATTTTTGTCAGCATTGTTTGGTTATTCATCATTGCACCAGGTAGCACAGATTGTAGGTCAAAGGTTTAGTGGCTGGCTTGGTATCCCCGTCCCAACCTGGAAGCCTTATCGGGCTACAAAAGATGAATAGTTCAGGCTCCATTATCCTCTATTACTAGAAGTACTTCCTAGGAGCAACCTCAGAATGAACAGAATAATCCCCATTTAAAAACAGGAGCTATTGTTCTCATCATTTAAGAAGATTTATGATATGAGGGTATGTGCCTAGTGTATTTTTCAAGACATGGTTCATCTACATAACCCTGGTTATCCTGGAACTCATTCTATAGATCAGGGTGGCATCGAACTCACAGAAATCCTCCTGCATCTACCTCCCAAGTGCTGGGATTAAAGGTGTGTGCCACCACCACCCAGACACTTAGTCTTATTGTAACTTGTTTTACCATGTTTGTTGACATCTCTGGGAGGCCTGCACTTTTATTGAAGTGAAATAGAGGAGTAGTTCTGAGGGAGAGAGGACATGGAGTGGTGACTGGGAAGAAGAGAGGGAGGGAAAACTTCAGTCAGATGTAATGTATGAGAGAAGAATAAATAATAAAAAATAATCTGATTTAATTGCAAAAAAGTATTTTCATAATTGCATTTTACAGTCAAAGTTTTGTTGATTTTGAATAGGATAGGTATTTGAATTTTATCATAAGACAATTCAATGACACTGATTGAAATAAGTTAATAAAAGTATTACAATGAATAGAATTTTCCTTTTCTGTCATATGTGGGAGTTCTTTCTTTTTGTAATGCTAATAAAAACAGTATTATCTAATTTAAACACACTGCATAGTAGTCATGATCTTAATAGTACTTGTAAAATCTTACTTTAAGTCCTTTAATATGTTGCACAGTACAAGACATCCCAGAAAATTAAATAAGGAGGGAGATCATGAGCAAGGAAGTCAGGACCGTGAAGGGTGAGTTCACCCATTGAGAAGGTGGGACAGAACTAAAGGGAGATCACCAAGTCCAGTTGGAATGGGACTGATGGAACATGCGACCAAACAGAACTCTCTGAATGTGGCTGACGGTGGAGGAGGACTGAGAAACCAAGGACAATGGCAATGGGCTTGGACTCTACAGCATGGATGGGCTCAATGTGAGCATTCTCAGTTTGGATGCTCACCTTCCTGGACATAGGGGGAGTTGGGAGAACCTTGGACTTAACACAGTGAAGAGAACCCTGATGGATCTTTGGCCTGGAGAGTGGGGGTATGGGTGGAAGGGAGGGAAGGGGAGGGGGAGGAGGAGGGGAGGAGATGGAAGTTTTTAATAAAAAATGAAGAAAAAAATAAAACCTTAGTTTAATAAAGCATTGTGTAATTTTCTCTGTCATGAATGTCATCTTATTTCTTTGTATGAATGTGTCATTGGTTCACAAGTAAGTCCTTCATGTTATAGAAAAGAAAATCATGGTTCCTTCATAATATATTTCTGTGAACTATTTTAAGCAGGGAGAATGGAGAAACATTTTTCTAGGTTCTCTCCAACCCCAGCTGTCAGAAGCCACAACAGCTGAGGTCTAAAATCCCAGCCACTGCTCAAGTTGGCAGCAGAACTGATCTTGCTTGTGATGTCACAGTGTTCAAACATGTGGAAAGCAAGTGGACTAGCTATATTCCTGTTTCTGTGATGAAACCCTCTGACCCCTGAGGAAGAAAATATCTGTTTGGCTTCCACCCTAAGACAGAAGCTGGTACCTCAAGTGGGGCATTGCTCTGATAGAGTGGACCATATTTTTGTTTGAGGAAATATAGACCTTGGAAATGAGGATTAGAACAGCAGTTGAAAGATTTTAGTGCTGCTTATGGGCCATAATAGTAGGAGCAAGGAAGAGACCCTGATGTTGAATATAATTTGAAAGACTGTGGGAAGATTTCTCAAGAGATTTCAAAGAGAGAAATTTTAGTAAGTTGCCTAGAGATCATTCTTGTGATGTTCTGGTGAAGAAAGTGACTGCTTTTGCCCTTGTCTGAAAAATTGTATAAGGTTAAAATAGATTAATTGGATAAATTCTGTTGGCATGGGAAATCTCAAAAGAGCCTAGACTCTGCTGTGTGACTATTAATTGTACCTGTAATGGAGATTCATAATGGAAAGATGAAAACTGAACAGAGTAAAGTACAAAATAAACCATTTAAGGAGAAAAGGATCACCAAAAAGGGAATGGAACTAAGTTCTGTGTTCAAGGAGATAAATAGATTAAGAAAAGGATTCAAGCGGGGGAGGGTGACATGGTAAGATGCAACCCAGCTAACACTCCAACTATGAAAAGCAACTAAAGAAAAGCTTACATACTGGTAGGATGGACCACAAGTTGATCCCATCCTGGGAAGACAGAGGCTGTCTGATCTCTGAGTTTGAAGCCAACCTGGTCTAGAGATTATGTTTCAGGACAGCCAAGCTTAGGCAATAAAGTACAGAAAGTGGGAAAAATTTAACTTGGTCCAGCTCCAGTAAGCTGCTGAACTTGGCATCTTAAGTCATGTGATTCTGACTTTAGAGTTAAGGAAAGAAGAAATGGGTTTTGAATTTTGCCTCCGTGCCTTAAGGAAGCTGCTGAGACCAGACATGTGTCGGGGTGTCCTTGAATTGAGGCCTAGTAGAAAGGGCAATGTGTGAAACTGTCAAGCTGAAACATGGATGGACTTGGAGAACCCAATGTTAGAGATGCCAGAGTCCTGGGATCCCTGCCAAGGAGAGCTGCTAACAGGAGTGGACGCAGCACAAGTGAAAGAAATGTGTTGCACTCAACAAAGCTGAATCGATCAGAAGATCTGAAGAGCTTTTTGATATCAGGTGTGGAGATGCAGTGTTGGGAGTTTGTCCAGCTGGTTTCCAGGATTGCTTTGTTCCAGGATTTTCTCACTATGATCCCTTTCCTACATTCTGGGATGGTAATGTACATCCTGTGCCATTATATGTTTAAGTATGTGATATGTTTTTATTTTAATTTTATAGTGATTACATTTATGAGATTGTATGAATTACAGAAGACACTATGAACTTGTACTTTAAAATATTTTTGAGACTGTGATAGAGTATGGGTACTTTTGAAGTCAGATTAAATTTTGCCTCATATTTTTACAAGTTTTTGGGATCCAGTGTGTGGAATGTAGTAGTTTGAATGTCATTCTGGGGGAATAATTGGGAAATATTCTCTGTAGTCTCAAAGGGAGTGTCACTATTAGGAGTGGTGGTTTAGTTAGAGTGGGTAGGTATGGTAGGTAGGACCTTATTAGAGGAAATGTGTCTGTGTGGAGTCGGCTATGCTCAGGAGACCATTGAGTGTCTCAGGCTTCTTCCTGTTGCCTGAAAGATGTAGAACTCTCAGCTACTCCTCTAGGACCATGTTTTCCTGCCCTTTGCTATGCTCCCTGCCATGATGGTAATGGAGTAAGCCTCTGAAAGTATAAGTGAGCCCCCTCAATTACATCTTTCCTTATAAGAGTTGCTGTAGTCACAGTGTCTATTTACACCAACAAAAAATCTACCTAAGGCAACTATTCATGAGGGTGAGGTCTATTGTGCCATGGACATGCTAGGTAGCAGGAGATGCTAGGGATGTAATGTGTATGAGGATTCTTGCTGCCAGCTAGTGAAACAAGCCTGGGAAAAATGCCAGGTGTACTGAGGATGTTAGGACTAAAAAGGTTCTGCCGCTGTCCTTTGGAGTTTACTTCATGTAATCATATTCCCTAGTTGGTGGACTTGGAGATACAACCTTTGGTGTTTTCCCAGCTGTATTTTATCTTGCTTTATTCAAGATTTTCTTTGATATTACCTAAAATTTTTTTTGAGGATGCTGGGCTTTAATCTGTGACATTTTATTATAGAGAATCAATATTATTATTGATTTAGCAGAGAATCAAAACTTTGAGACTCAGAAAAATTTCCACCTTTTGCACATTGTTACAATTATTAACCAAATGGGGACACTTCAAGCTGCACTAAATACAGTTTACATTATGAGAAATTCCTGAGCTGATGTATGGGATGTTTGGTTTATTTTTGAACTGTCACCCATAGGATGAGGAAGCAATATTTTACCTTAAGATAGAGGGTCCATTTCTGAAAAGCTGTGAGGTCTTTAAAAGCTGAAGAATGCTCTGCACAGAAGATCACTAAAACTATCCTTTGAAGATTATTCCCAATCTTTAGTTTGAGAATTTCTCAGTTTATAGGTCTAACATAAGTATCTGCGACCTCATAGTCTAACCACTTCCACTGATTTACTACACCATACCTTTCTCTATCAGATGGACTCAAACTCTCTAAAATGATGTGCAAAAACCATCCTTTGTTTGTCAAATGGTGTTTGTCACATGACTTAAAGACCCAATGCAGTATCAGAGAACACAGAAAATTTCCTAGTTTCCTTTTTGCCTTCTGTCCTTGTCACCAATGAAAGAATGAATTCTGTTCTGCAAAACTTGTTTAAAATAAATTCTCAGCACAGCTTGGATCTGAGGCTTAATCATCTTAAAAACAAATATTGCCATATCACATATAAGTCTTCATTTATAAAAGTGGTTGTAGAAAAAAATTCCTGCATGTATATTTATACCAAACTGCAAATGATGACTTAGAACCATTTTCCAATGCAGTTGTCTAATTAAAGCACTGCTCACTTACATAAAGAAGCTATGACTGAACCATCATGGACCCTCTAATTGCTGTATGACTGCATCAGTAACTAGAAGAGCTAAAGGAAACTACAGAAATCAAGACGAATCAAACAACTTTGAACTAATAACTAAATTAAATTTATTCAATAACATTGGACAACAAAAATGTTGTCTTCTAAAAAGAGTCATACTACAAAACACATAAACTTATATACATATTTACATATATACGTATATACATAAATTATTTACATCAAGTGATGGAAGGTAGGTAAATATAAAATAAACACCAAAGGTAACATATTAATGTAATATAACATAATCAAATAAAAGATAAAATAAACACATGAAATAAACACTGACGATAATGTGTTAGGATAATATACAGCAACATAATAAAACAAAAACAATTGGAAATAACACTGATTATTATGTAATATAATACTATAATATGATGAAACATAAACACGTGGCTTTTCTTGAAGCAATTATTGCAGAAGGCACAGATTTTTCTCCTGAGTTTTCTTGTTGAAGATGGTCAGAGAAGTTGTCAGGCAATTGTGGCAGGTTTGTCCAAGTTCAGGATGAGAATAATCCATTCAAAATGCTCAGTGATCTTGTCTGCTTTATAAACTATACCATGCAAAGTGCTAGTTAGAGCATTCATAAATTTGTTCCTACAACATGTGTGTCAATAAATTTGTAAGATCTACCTTACATCCATAATGAACACTTTATTTAATAACTACCAGTTTCTTTCATGTTCATGACAGGCCTACATACACAGTCACTACTGTAAACCTTAATGCTAATAACAAATTCTAACCTTAAATCTTCTCTAAATATATAAACTGAAGCCTATTCATAAAATTCAACCTAGCCTTAAACTGTAAACAGGATCCTAACTGTAGTATGTAAAAATGCTGGAGGGTGGTCAGGAATACCTTTTCTTATTATGAATGAAAGCTTTGTTTTAGATCTCATTTCTAAAATTCTTATTACATTTACAACTCCTTGCTATTCCATTTCTAAAGAATTTATTCTCTCACATCTTCCAGACACATTGCCCCATTTTCCTCTTTTCTGTCCAGCATTTGAAGCTGCCCAAATTCTTTACCTCCCAACTTTCTCTCTTCTGTCTGTTTTCCTAGTATTGCTGAACTGTTGAAATGTGGCCAAAACATACAAACACACACTATGTATGTATGTATGTGTATATATATTCCATATATAAATCTATGTCTATGATTTATGATAATCTTGATTTATTATACTGCTGAATAGTAAGATAAACATTCCATTGATAGTTAACTCTTTTCTCCTTCATTATGTACTAAAATATTAATATTCTTGAGCTAGAAGATTGAGCATGTGTGTTAGATAAACCTTCTTACAATACCTTTTAAAACAGAATATAACTCTTACCATCCACTTTCGATGTTTTCTCTTCTATTTCTTGTGGTGGGAAGAAGAGCTCGAATTTTTGGTGAAACATGAACAAAAACAAGTTCTTATAGCATTAATCAGAAAGAGATTGTGTAAAAAGGAAATTATAGACTGAAAATTTAAACAATATCATGAAATATATCAACCATCCCATCCAATTGATAAGGGCAACTATGGTGATTGTATATTTTAAGTATATTCATGATTTTAGAATATTTTAAGAATTAAGTATTTAGGCTCCAGTGTATAGTCTACTAGAACTCCTTCACTAAGAGAGATCATCTGGCTTTTAGGGTCAGGGCTACCTCTGCTTTTGCAGAAACTCCAGAACAAGATGTAAGATCCTGGCTTCTCCTTAGGGCCACATAAGATACCTGTGAACTTTATCTTGGGGCCTGGTCTGAAAGTTCTCCTAAAACATCATAGGACTCAGGGATTTCCCTTCAGGATCTCCAGCAGTATGAGCTCCTAAACTAAGTGAAGAACCCTGCCTTCTAGAGATTAGGCTCACTGATAACATTGGGCAACCTCCACAAAATTGAGTGGCTCTCAATTTGTGGTGCTTTTGACCACTCCTGCAGGTGGTGAGGTTTCACGTGCCAGGTATCATCTGGATTGTCAGAGGATCTCTGCTCTAGGCTTAGAAAGAGGCAGACTATCAGAATAAGTACAAGGTTAACACTTGTGTCTCTCATAATTGGTGGCACCAAGGAAATATCACTCTAACACCACCAAGATTTAGGCTCTCCTGATTTTAAATGTGTCCACTGAAACATGTGTCTTTTAAAAAGGGGAAGGAGGAAGAAAAATCCAACTAACTATCTAAAACATCTTCTGAAAAATTACTCGTCACATATTAAAAACCTCTAAAGAGGATGATCTCAATGAACTTCAGAACACAGAGTTCAAGCGATTAATTGTGACTATATTCAAGCAGTCCTGAAATAATCAAAAGCAGGGCTGAAAATAATAAAATAGAAATTAAAACATGTCACTTCTTACCCAGGCACTATGGGTAAGGGTGAACTGGCCCTCCTCCTCTCTATAGGCTGCATAGGGTGAGCTAGCCTAAAGAGTGCCAGAGAATAGTATAGTATAGAATATATACTATTGAGATTGAAGGAGTAAGTAGTGAAATGCCTTTCAACCAAAAACTACTCAGAGTCAAATTTCAAAGAATTGCTAAATTGTACAGAATGCCAAGAAAAATTAACACCATTGTTACTCACATAATTTCATGAAATAGAAAAAAAAGGAGGTTTCTAAATTCTTTTTCTGAATCCAGTAATACCTTGAATCACAAACTAGATAAAGGCTCCAAACAAAGAGAATTAAAACCACAGACCTATTTTCATGATGAACATAGATACAAAACTTATATATCTGATATTGACAAAATGGGTCTGTTGAGATGGCCCAGCATTTACAAGAACTGCCTATTCTTTCAAAGGACCCAGGTTTAATTCCCAGCATCCATTTGACATCTCAAACTGTCTGTAACTCCTGTTCCAAAGAATTCGATACTCTCTTCTGGATTCTGAGTAAATCACGCACACATGCCATAGAGAAGAATACATGTAGTCATTAAAAAATGAAACTGGCAAAGTCAGTTTAAGATAACAACAAAAAGATTACTCATTATGACCATTTTTGTTCCAAACAAAAATTAAGGAAAATACAAATGTATATAAATAAATAAAACCACAGATCACATAAATAGAATGAAAGAATTCACATGATCATCACAGTATATGCACTAATGACCACTAACACAGTTGAACATTTGAACATTAATGATAAAAATAATAGAGAAGCAAGGTATGGACAGAGAATATACCACAATTATAAAAGCAATAAACAACAAATCTATGACTTACATCGACTTAAATGAAGAAAAACTCTTAATATAACCACTATGATGAGAACGAGCCAAACATTGTTCACTCTCTCCATATTTTTTCAAAAAAGTGCTGAAGTCCTAGATAGACCAATAAGGCAACAAGTTTATTAAAGCATACAAACTATCAAAGAACTCTTAGTATCCCTTCTCACACATGGTAGGATTTTCTCATCTGTAAAAGTGATTAAAGCTTCACAGATACTCTTCTAGGTTATAAGCACTATAGCAAATTAGTAGTATAAAAATTTAGCACCAAAATCAGTGCTGACAAACTGAATACAAAATATATCAAGGAAAGACTCCCACTCAAAATCAATAGGATATAGAAATAACCTAGATAGCCATCATCAGATGAAAGGATAAGCATATTGTTATATACACACAATGGAATATTACTCAATGTAACAAAAAATGAAATAACAAAAATTGCAAGTAAATTGATATAGCTACAAAATGTTTTACTCACTGAGGGCCGCCAGGATCAGAAAAAAACAAATGGACATGTTGTCCTCATTTGTATCCTAGAGTCTTGTATGTTTAACTTGGATGACATGAGCAAGCCAAGAAATTAGATGTGGTCTATTGTAGATGGACCCACTGAAAAGGGCAGAGTAAAATATATGCAAAATTAAATCAGAGAAGATGATAGTGGATGTTGATAGCCTCAATCATGGAGGGGTTGGAAGATGATGGAGTGAAGGGTGAATGCTATGGAAAAACTTTATAGAAATTTATGATCTTACAAATTAAATAAAATATATTTTGTGGGGAGGAAGAATGCAGGTCACAAGAAGTAACACTGGGCTAAGGTTTAAGTGTCAATGAAGGTAGAAGAATAAGTAAGAGCAGGGACTAAAGTGTTTATTGGGGTAATGTAAGGATCTATGAAGTCTTGTGGAAGTTATAAGTTTGCAAACCAAATTTAAAAGATGAAATAAATAGAGTTTAGACCAGGTACCTGGAATGTGTTTACTTTGCCCAGAAGACATGGAATTTTGGTGATATTTCAAGAATCAGGGAAAAAATTCCCCTTTATGCATTACTGGTCAGCTAGGCCTCCATTCCACCTCCACCAAGACAAGCTAATACTAGACATTACGGTTGGTTGTCAAAGCTAAATGGTAAGACTCCCTTTGCTGAAGACACCACACAGTCTAGTAACAAACCATTTAGAATGCAATCTCTAATTGACATAGAAACTCTAGCTTTCATAATGAGAAAAGTTGTAGTTTAGGCCACTGGAGTTAAAATACTGGTAGTGAAACACAGGATCTGTCCAGTCTGGGACCTTTCACATAACAACACTGACTAGCCAGGCAAACTGTGCACAATGGTTGCATAGTGTTTATATAAATGACCAAACTTGTTATGAATAGATGTGATACCTGCCCCACAGAATGGATTTAATGTCTGATGCTGTAAACCTTATCAAAAGCTTATGTATGGGAGAGTCATAAGGTATAGAAAAAGAATAAACTAGTGGTATTATTATTTCTATTTATTTTATAGTTTGTTCTACTCTCAAATGTGTTCAGAGAATACTTTTTAGAGAGGGTAGTGGTTAATGCAGAGACTCATGACTAGTCAACATGATAACATTAAGCAACTGTGAGGGCTCATCTATGGATGAGTCATTTGTATTAACCTCCCACAACTGAAAGCTCATAAAACAATGAGAAAGGATGGTTAGAAAAAAAATATGAGTTTTAAATCAAAGAGAAGTACATTACAATGTTCTTTTTTGAGCAAGGAAAGAAATATCTTGACTGAGCGAGGAATTATGGGATTAGCAAGAAACCTGGCTGTGGAGAAAATCCCAGGAATCCACTATTATGACCCCAGCTATGACACTAAGCAATAAAGGAGAGGATGCCCAATCTTGACTTGCTCTGTAGTCAGACTGATGAATATTCTAAATATCACCATAGAACCTTCATCCAGAAACTGATGGAAACAGAGAGATACCCTTACCAAAACACTGGATTGAGCTCCCAAATTCCAGTTGAAGAGTGAGAGGAATGAGAAAATGAATAAAGAGGTCAAGACCATGATGGTTACACCCACTGAAACAGCTAATGGGAGCTCACCAACTCTAGCTGAACAGGGAAGGAATAAGCATAGGACCAAACTAGTCCCTCTGAATTGGTTGGCAGTTGCATGGATGGAGAAGACTGAGGGGCCACTAGCAGTGGCACCAGGATGTTTCCTACACCTTGTACTAGATTTTTGGAAACCCATTCTCTTTGGAATGATATCTTACTCTGCCTAGATATAGTAGGAAGTGCCTTGGACCTTCACCAAAGCAATGTGCTTTACCCTCTCTGAGGAGAGGATGGGGTAGGGTAGAGGGGTATGTGAAGGGAATGGGAGGAGCAGAGGAATTGGGAACTTGGATTGTTATGTATATAATAAAAAAGCTAGTTTGTTTTCTTTTTAAAGAAATAAAAAGTAAAATTAAAAAAGAAAACAAAACAATGCTCTTTTTTTTGGGACATAACATACCTGATATGCACATAAACTCAAAGTAGTTAAGTGTCTTACACTAGACTTTCATACCATCAAGTCAATCAAGATTCCAGCATTAGTGAGCAAGTGTCTCCAAGGCCCTAGCACTAGCTGAGAAACAGTTGTCAACTGATGGTTGTGAAAGGAGGAGACTCATTTATCTAAGAGCTTGTGGGTGCTGGTAGGTTGTTCATATCCATATCACAAACATTCACAGACGCTCAGCCCTAATTGGACTCAGTGGGCTATTAATAATTATTTTAAGAGATGTCAATCCAAGAGAAAGAAGTTTAATGAATACCAGACTGAGGAAGTTAGTGGAGAACGTAAGTTTCAAAGAATAAAAAACAATACTGTTTCAAAAAACATTTACTTTTGATGTATTATTTCTTAAAGATATATTAAATTTAACCTTATTTGTCCTATGAAACATTATTGGGGAAACAACATAAAGTGGCCAATGTAAATTTAAACATTTACTTATGAATGTCCTTTTATTCTTTCTACCACTATCCTGGATCTGCTCTTCTTCTGAGGTCTGCTTCTGGTCTTCCATGAGAGAATCTGTTAGGAAGTGCACATATTTCACTAGGGAAAGTATAATGGCCATTTAGGAAAAAAATTTATTGTTATAATTAATACAAATTAGAGATGATGAAATACTTATTTTCCATTTCCCAAGCAATAATTTCAATTACATGGAAATATTTAAGTTTACTTTCCTGCTTATTGAAGGATCTTTGTGTGAAGAAAAGTATTTGAGTGTAGTTTTGACTAATCAGGGGTCTTCCTAGCTGTGTGGGAGACCTATTTACTTAAATATTCAGGTTTATCTCATATATTTCTAAAGATAATTAAATATGGAAACTTGGGAGATGTGGGAGAAAGGACTCCTTCACTGACAATTTAAATTTTACCTGGTGCTCAGATTTATAATGTGTGTGTGTGTGTGTGTGTGTGTGTGTGTGTGTGCATAATCAACATTATACTTGTTCTTTTGCTTTCTATATATTCAGTTGATAATTTTCTTTTTACTTATAACAGATAGGGTTCTAGTCTGCATACCCACATTGTAAATAGCAAGTATATTTTAAAATGTAATACTTAATTTTCTCTAGAATCCTTAGTACATTTTTTTCTTCATCACTGTCCATATTGGATGACTGGGGGGTGTCTGTTGAAGCTTCTTGCAGTCCATTAGGGTCAGACACACTCTGTCAAATGAGTATTGGTAACAAGTTTTAGAAAGGCCTTATTTGATTTCTATGAACATACCTGAATTCCTAGATTTATAAGACTTGTACTTGAAAATATATGGTGTATATTGGAGACAATTTAAGGCATTTTAATGAAAAACTATTAAATAAGTAAAGTTTAAATCTATGTTTCATTTCTCATGATACTTCATTATGTAAGAGAAATAAAGAAGAGAAGAAACACAGTCATATTGTAGGACCCAATATACAAAATCAACAAAAGTAATTCCTTG
Source organism: Arvicola amphibius (assembly GCF_903992535.2). NCBI lineage: Eukaryota > Metazoa > Chordata > Mammalia > Rodentia > Cricetidae > Arvicola > Arvicola amphibius. The sequence continues at coordinate 119,590,479 of NC_052058.2, read as the reverse complement.
AGATTACATTTGTTAATACCATTTTGGACTCAGAAGTGAATTTGAATGATATTTATAAAATTAAAACATGCTTACATTATTATCAGGAAAATTTCTTCAAACACTGTGCTAATTTGAAGGCAATTGGCCCCATAACTTCATAGGAAGTGTCACTATGAGGGGGTATGGCCTTGTTATAGTAGGTGTGACTCTGTTGAAGGAAGTATACCACTGTGGGAGATGGCTTTGTGATATGGGATTCCCCTCTGTATGCTGTGAATATGTTTTACTACCATTGATTAATTAAGAAGTTTCTTTGCTTTTTGGCAGGGCAGAACATGGGTGGGTATAAAACCTAAACTGAGGGTAAGGATCCCCCAAGCCCAAACTCATCCAGCTGCCAACCAAACTACTAGCCACACCTTTCCTCCAAAAACACCTATCCTCTTGTAACTTCAGTGGAACAATGAAACACAGCTTGCTCCAATACTGAGGGGACATAAAAGGTGAGTGAACAGCCACACAGTGAGACAGCCCACTCTCTATGTCCTCCTCAGTGGGACAAAACTCCTGGCCCCTTCCCAAACTCCCTTGACTTTTCTAGCCAACCAATTGGGAGTTTCCTGTGGCTAAGCATTCCCCCAAATCCAAACTCATCAAGCTGCCATCCAAACTACTAGCCACATCTGCCCCCAAACCTGCATATCCTCCTGAAACATCAGTGGAACTCTGAAACACAGCTTGCTCAAATACTGAGGGGACTTCAGAAGGACCAAGAGCTTGCTACAACACTGAGGGGATTAAGACAGAGAGCAAACCAGGAGAGAAGACCAAGAGAGAAAGAGAGAGCTTATAGAGACCTCAGAGGTTTTCTGAGACAGATGTTGACAGTAGAGAGCAGACCTAGGAAAACTCCCAAACACTCAGACAGTCACAGAAAAGATTGGACCAATACACAAAGACACTGCTAGCCTCATTTGAAGGAAGAGATGAGTAGACACCAAGGCAAGAATTTTCCAACAATCAAAAAGCAATATGGTAACACCAGAACCCAGAGGTTACACAGCAGGAAGACTTGATCATCCTGACCCAGAAGAAGTAGAAGAAAATGACTTTAAATATAACTTTATGAAAATGAAGAAGATATTTAAAGAGGAAATGAGAAAATCCCTTAAATACATGGAGGAGAAGACAAACAAAAATGGAAGAAATTAATAAATCCCTCAAAGAAAAAACCAAAAAAACTAGCAAACAGTTGAAGGAAAGAGTTCAATACCTGAAGACTGAAATGCAGGTAATAAAGAAAACATTAAACAAGGGAATTCTGGATATGGAAAATCTAAGGAAACCAACAGGAACTACAGAAACAAGTTTAACCAACAGAATACAAGAGATGGAAGAAAGAATCTCAGGCACTGAAGATATATTTGACTCATTGGTCAAAGAAAACATAAAATTCAAGAAATTCTTAATATGAAAGATCCAGGAAATATGGGACACCATGAAAAGAACAATCCTAAGAATAACAGGGGTAGAAGAGGGAGAAGGACTCCAACTCAAAGGCACAGAAAACATATTCAAGAAAAATCATAGAAGAAAACATTCCCAACCCAAAAAAAGGATATCCCTATGAAGGTACAAGAAGCTTAGAGAACACCAAATAGACTGCATCAAAAAATTCCCTTGCCATATAATAATCAAAACACAAAACATACAGAATAAAGAAAGAATATTAAGAGCTGCAGAAGAAAAAGGTCAAGTGACATATAAGGCTAAACCTATCAGACTTATACCCAACTTCTCAATGGAAACCAGGAAATCCAGAAGGTCCTGGATAGATGTGTTGCAGACACTAAGAGACCATGGATGCAAGCCCAGAGAACTATACCCAGCAAAGCTTTGATGGACAAAACAAGATATTCCATGACAAAAACAAATTTAAATGTATGTATCCACAAACGCAGCCTTACAGAAAGTATTAGAAGGAAAACACCAACCCAAGGAAGCTAACTACACTCACAAAAACACAGGTATCTGACAACCCACCAGAAGCATAACCCAAAGGAGGGAAACATACAAAAACTACTACTGAAAAACAACTGGAATAAAGAACCACTGGTCATTAATATCACTTAATATCAATGGACTCAGTTCACCTATAAAAAGACACTGGCTAAGAAAATGGATATGAAAACAGGATCAAGCTTTCTGCTGTATACCATAAACGCACCTCAACATCAAAGACAGACACTACCTCAGAGTAAATCTTTGGGAAAAGATTTTCCAATCAAATGGACCAAAGAAACACACAGGTATAGCTATCCTAATAGCTAACAAAATTCATTTCAAACTAAAATCAGTCAAAGAGATGGAGAAGGATACTTTATACTCATAACAGGAACATTTCATCAACATGCAGTCTCAGTCATGAACATCATCTATGCCCCCAATACAAGAATACCTACATATGTTAATGAAACATTACTAAAACTCAAATCACACAACAAACCCCACAAATTAATAGTAGGAGACTTCAACACTCCATTTTTGCCAATTGACATGTCAACCAGACAGAAACTTACCACAGAAATAAGAGAACTAACGGCTGTCGTGATTTAAATGGACTTAACAGACATCTATAGAACATTCTACCCAAACACAAAAGAATATACCTTCTCAGTGCCTCCTGGAACTTTCTCTAAAATTGATCACATACTCGTTAACAAAGCAAACCTCCACAGATGCAAAAAAAATGGAGTAACCCCCTATGTCTTATCAGATCACCATGGCTTAAAGTTAGAATTTAACAAAAATACTACTCTCATAAAACCTACAAACTCTTGGATATTGAACAGTGAACTACTGAAATACCCTGGGTAAAGGATGAAATAAAGAAAGAAATTAAACATTTCCTTGAATTCAATGAAAATGAAGACTTGACTCTAAAGGGCTTCCCAGGTGTCCAAGGAGATGCTCCCAGCTAGTTCCTTGTGCAGCTGAGGAGAGGGAGCTGGAAAAGGCCAGATCCTATAGCCATACTGATGAATATCTTGCATATCACCATAGAACCTTCATCTGGTGATGGATGGAGATAGAGACAGAGACCAACATTGGAGCACTAGACTGAGTTCCTAAGGTCCAAATGAGGAGCAGAAGGAGGGAGAACATGAGCAGGGAAGTCAGGACCTCGAGGGGTGGGTCCAGCCACTAAGACGGTGGGACTGATCTAATGGAAAGTCATCAAGGCCAGATGGACTGGGACTGAAGGAGCATGTAATCAAACCGCACTCTCTGAACATGAAAGACAATGAGGGCTGACTGAGAAATCAAGGACCATGGCACTGGGTTTTGATCCTACTGCATATACTGGATTTTTGGGAGCCTAGTCTGTTTGGATGCTCACCTTCCTAGACTTGGATGGAGTGAGGAGGACCTTGGACTTCCCACGGAGCAGGGAACCCTGATTGCTCTTTGGACTGGGAGGGAAGGAGGGAGGAAGGGAGAGGGTGTGGGCAGGGGGAGGGAAATGGCAGGAGGGGAGGAGGTGGAAATTATTAATAAAATTTTTAATAAATAAAAAAATAAAAATAAAAAATAAATGCTGATTGGCCAGTAGCCAGGCAGGCAGTATATGTGGGATGACCAGGCAGGAAGGTGGGGAAAAAGAATAGGAGAATCCTGGAAAGAGGAATGCTCATTTCCATAGTTATGACCCAGCCACAGAAGAAACAAGATGTGACTGCCTCACTGAATAAGGTACCAAGCCACGTGGCTAACATAGGCAAGAATCATGGGCTAATATAAGTTATAAGAGTTAATAAGAAGTTTGAGATTCTAGGCCAATCAGTTTATAACTAATGTAGACTTCTGTGTGATTTCTTTGGGACTTAATCAGATGGGACAAAAACCACAGACAACAATTATACAATGGAAAAAAGAATCTTCAACAAATGGTGCTGGCATAACTGGATGTCAACATGTAGAAGAAGGAAAATAGAGCCATATCTATCCTCATGCTCCAAACTCAAGTCAAATGGATTAAAGACCTCAGTATAAATCGACCACTGTGAACCTGATAGAAACAAAAGTAGGAAGTTGTCTTCAATGCATGGGCACAGGAGACCACTTTCTAAATAAACCTCAGTAGCATAAACACTGAGAGCAACAATAAATAAATGGGACATCCTGAAACTGAGAAACTTCTGTAATGCAAAGGACACTGTCATTAAGACAAAAAGATAAGCCTGCTAAAAGGGAAAAAAGCTTCACCAACCTCACATCAAACAAAGGAATGATCTCCAATATATATAAAGAATTCAAGAAATTTGATAGTAAAATTCTAAATAATCCAATTTTAAAAAATGTTATACTGATCTAAAGAAAGAATTCTCAACAGAAGAATTTCAAATGGCCAAAGGATACTTACAGAAATGTTCAACTTCCTTAGCTATCAGGGAAATGCAAATAAAAACAATTCTGATATACCATCTTACACCTGTCAGAATGGCTAATATCAAACATGCTAATGATAGCTTATGCTGGAGAGGATGTGGAGTAAGGGGAACACTCATCCATTGCTGGTGGAGTTGAGGAGGTGGAAATTTTTAATAAAAAGGAAAAAAAGGGATATAGATTCACAAAAATGGAAACCAAGGTAGCCAATTTTTTTTTCAGATAGGCTATTTGGAAGCTACATGCAGAGGCATAGGTCCTTTAAGAAATGGCTTCGTGTTTTGTATTGGCCGTGTTAATGCCTCTGGCTCTTTTGAGAAGTCCTTCTACAAAGCACTGAGGGTTTGTGAGCAGAGTGCTACAAGTTTCTCAATGGTAATATAGACCAACTGTGTCCCTTCAGCTGGGGTGATGATCATGGCTCACAGAGGCAGTAAACATGTTTCTGCCATGTGGGATGGGGTAGAGCCAATGGGAAAAGCTGTAGCATTAGTCCTAGCCACATATGTTTAGCATTAAAAAAAGTACTCCTGGTCAGAAAATAATTACACATATGCAATAAAGAGAGATTCAGACAAATTAACCCCTAAAAGGGTCACAGAGTGCTTGGAAAATGTATATAGGCTTAAGAAAAAGAAAAAATGAAAATGGATATAGGAAGATACAGAAATAAATAGATTTATAAAATAAAACAAAGTCTTAAAATGGGACAGTAAAAGTCATATAAAAGTAAAGACAGTCATAGATTAAAGGAGAAAATAAAATAAAATAAATATTAAAAGGTAATAGAGTCTTAAAAGGCCACATAAAGATAGAACATATACAGAGAGTCTAGATTATGTATACTATTGTGTTTTCTTTGAAATTTGGACTGTTAATGAGCTAACAGCAGAGAGATATATTTGATTCTGGAGGCTGCAAAACTAAACCTATATATATATATATATATATATATATATATATATATATATATATATATGTGTGTGTGTGTGTGTGTGTGTGTGTGTGTGTGTGTGTGTGTATATAGTATCTTGACTTAAAAATTTGAGTCTAAGGATATATTAGTTTGAAAAAGAACTTCTGCTTTTGTTTCCACAGAAATTTTTTTGTGAATTCCTGTGAATTCCTTGAAGGCTAATGTGGTTTGATGTAACAAGACACCCTGAAAGTTCTCTGTGAACCCCCTAAATACTTTTTTCAAAAACAGTATGAAGCAGTTAGAAGAATACTACAGCCAAATTCTCAAAATGATTGTTTACAAATGTTTATTATCATTTTAAAAGGGTTGATTATAAATGTTTAATGGTTCCAGTCAATCAGTTTCTTCTAAAAATAGGGGGATATGATAAAGAGATGAATACTTTGCATTTGTATGGATCTTGGTCTATTGAAACAAATTTAAGATCAATTTTGTTACACTGTCTATATGTATTTCTGCTCTTGTTTAAGGTATTGTGTTTGTGCAGCTCATTTTAAAATGTAATGTATAGTTAAGAAATAGTCATCTATAATAAACTTTTAGTCAAGTTAGTTTGTATTATTAGATATACAGAGATATCTTTCAGATGGATAGCTTTTTTTTAAACCTTTAAAAGACCAATAGAAAATCGTATTTCAAAGGTTTTTAGAACTTAGATTTTTCTCAATGGTGATACATGTCTTCTGGCAGCACCAATTGCTTCAAGAGGATGATGGGCATCTAAGAGCCTCCTTATGGAGTTTGCTAGCCATTTTTGCAGAAACTGCTCTTGCCTGGACGGCTTGAAGGTATGTTGTATGAATTGGACATTTAGGACACACAGAAAAATGACTGATAAACTTGTCAAAAGAAGGTGAAATGGTACTTTAGGGTTTCTGCTTCATGAAAGAGTGTGTCAGACATTCTGCAGGACACAGAAAAAAGTGACTGACAAACTGTCAATATAGGAAAAACAGTCTTTCAAATTTTCTGCTTCATAAAAAGTCTTCCAGATACTATCCATCCTGAAGATGGATGCTCCAATTTTACAGAAGAACTTTGGGTTACTGTCCAGGCAGCGAGATGTCTCTGTCAATTCTAAAGCTTCGAAAGTTACTTACAATGCATTTCCTGTTTACTTAGCTAATTTTATATTCTTCTGGTGTCTATAATGGAGTTGATGATTAGATAGTTATAGTTTTCCTTAATTATAATAAAAGGTTAGTTAGATAAAACTTTAGACTCAAAAAGGTAAAATAGATAATAAAAGGTTTTCTTTAATTTTGCTAGATACAAATAGACTAAATATTTTAACTATAATTCTTGCTTGATAACCATTTTTTATATGTAATTTTACTTTGTTAAAGTTAAAATCTTCCTTTTTATTTAGACAGAAAAGGGAAAATGATGTGGGATTCCCCTCGGTATGCTATGAATATGTTTGATTACTATTGGTTAATAAAAAAGCTACTTTGGCCTAAGGCAGGGCAGAATAGTGAAAGCTAGGCAGGAAAACTAAGCTGAATGCAGAGGGAAAGAAGTTGGACTCGGGCAGACGCCATGTAGCTGCTCAGGAGAAGGATGCCAGAACCTTACTGCTAAACCACGAGTCTCGTAGTTAAACACAAATTAATAGAAATGGGCTAATTTAAGATGTAAGAATTAGTTAATAAGAAGCTTGACGTTGTAGGCCAAAGCGTTATAATTAATATAGTTTCTGTGTGATTATTCAGGTGGACAAGGAAAGCAAAGCAGTCTCTGTTTACAGCTTTGAAGTCTCCTGTGCTCAAGCTATGACCAGAGCAGACACACACAGGCTTTTTCCTACCTGTTGATAAAGATGTTGAACTCTCAGTTCCTAATCCACACCCATGTCTCCCCATTCTGTCATGACCCATGCATGATCTGGCTCTTTGGAGCTCATTCCCTCTATGGAAGGATACCTTGCTCAGCCTATATACAGGGGGAAGGACCTTGGTCCTGCCTCAATGATGTGACAGACTTTTTTGACTCCTCCTGGGATGCTTTGCCCTCTCTGAAGAGTAGATGGGAGTAAGGTTGGGGAGAAGATGGAAGAAGTCAGAGAATGGGAAAAGAAGAAACTGGGATTGCTATGTAAAATAATTCTGTGTTAAAATTAAAATTAAAAAATTATGAACCTGGAATCAACCTCAATTAGAAGTTTTCCTTTATAAAACTGTCCACATTGTGGTATTTTTTTCTCAGCTATAGATGTCCTGACTAATACAAACATTATTGACTTATATTTTCCAATTTGTTTCCCTTTCATTTTCTTCTTCTGATTTATTGATCCAGGTAATACTTTGAGCACAATATGGAAAATGAGTGAGGCTGATTGACAACCCTGTCTTTTCATGACCTAAATGGGTAACATCATATTTTCTACCATTTAGGATGATGTTGGCTGTGAGTTTCTCATTATATAACTTTAAATCTGTTTAGGTATTTTCCTTCTTGTCCTCCTCTCCCTGGCACTGTTATCAGGAAGATTCACTGGATTTTGGCAAATGCCTTATCTGTATCTATTGAGAATATTAGGTGATTTTTGTCTCTAGGTTCATTTTTGTGTTTTATTAAATATATTGATGTACATATTTCAAAGCATCTCTGCATCTCTAAGATAGAAACAATTTGATCATGCTATATCATCTTTTTGATATGTGTCTGTTTTCACTTTACAAGTTATTTTATTGAGTAACTTTGAATCTTTGTTCAAAGGCTATTGTGAAGATATTGACTGCTCTCCTCGTATGAAACATCCAGAGTTTACTATATCAGCATCATACCAGTATTCACTACAGGAAACTCTATGAGTTCAAAACATTTTAAAATATCTTCACAATGTCCCAACACTAGAATGAGAATAATACTTTATGTTGTTTCTGTGAACATTGTATAAGTTGGAAATATACTGTGCATTGCATTGTATGAACTCTTTTCCTTAGTCACTTCTTAACTATGTATCTAATATGTAAGTGATGATTAAAAGGAAATAATTATTTTTCTTTGAAATAAGCAAAAGAATATTTATTTGTATATTCATGACAATGCCAGAATTGTAGAAGTGAACATTCTCTTATAGTCTATTAAGCTTATTAATTGGATTATGTGATCATACTCTCTCTTCAAGCAAAGACCTTGAAAACATCCTATGACCTAATGAAGACTTTGAACTTTCAATCTTGCTGTGATTGACTGCAAATAGGAAACTACAGTTTGGGGGTTCTTTCTTTGATTTACTATGGGAATTACAAGATTTTTATATCACTTATTTTTTTCTTGGATTTTGGGAATTTATTTTCCATCTTTTAATATACATATATTTTTATCAATAAGTATAATGTGGCTTCCTTATCACAGGCTCTTGAACAACTGAGCATAGTGGCATCAATATAATGGATCACTGTGGTACATTGTGGGAGAAATAAATGATCAGATACTTTGCAACTCACTTAAGACATGGGTCCATAGAATTACTATATTTATGAGGTAGAACAGTCAAAGCATATTCATTGTCATACTAGCTGAAAACCAATCCCTTTTCATGACCTATATGAGTAAGTACATTGGAAATATGTATAAGAGCAATAGCTGCATACCAGGTACAATGGATGTGTTAGTCTTTCCAAGTAAAGACACCACATGTGGTATTGGAGTTGCAATTGGTATCACCACTAGGTTAAATTTGTGGTAAGAAGCCTTTATTCTTTAAAATCCATCCATCTGGAGACCGAAATAGAGGAGTTAAATAGAGTTGTGGTGGATACCATCATCATTGCATTCTTCAAACCCAGGCCTACACAAAATACTAGGAGGAAAACTCCAACCCAAGAGAGTTGGCTACATCAACAAAAACACAGACAGTTGATGGTCTCATAGCAGCAAATCCCAAAGAAGAGAAAAGTGCACAAATTAACATCACTAGCAATGAAAACTAAATTAACAGGAGATAGCAATCACTAGTCATTAATATCCCTTAGTGTAAATGGACTCAACTCACCTATAAAAAGGCACAGACTAACAGATTGGATACAAAAACAAAATCCATACTTCTGCATACAAGAAACACATCTCAACCTCAAAGAAAAACAGTGTCTTAGAGTAAAGAGTTGGGAAAAAATATACCAATCAAATGAACCTAAGAAACAAGCGGGTATAGCTATTCAAATATCTAACAAAATAGACTTCAAGCTAAAATCATTCAAAAGAGACAAAGAAGGCCATTTCATAATAGTCACCGAAAAATATCCATCAAGAGGAAATCACAATACTGAACATCTATGCCCCAAATACAAGGGTACCCTCATATGTAAAAGAAACATATCTAAAGCTTAAATCATACATTAAAACCCACACACTGTAGTGTGAGACTTCAATACTCCCCTCTCACCACTGGACAGGTCAGTCAGACAAAAATGAACAGAGAATTGAGAGATTTAACAGATGTTATGACTCTAATGGACTTAACAGACATCTATAGAATATTCCATAAAAATATAAAAGAATAAAGTTTCTTCTCAACACCTCATGGAACCTTCTCTAAAATTGACCATGTATTTGGAAACAAACAAAAAAAAAACTCAACAGATACAAAAAAATTGAATAACCCCATGTATCTTATCACATCACTGTGACTTAAAACTAGAATTCAACAGCAACACTAATTCCAGAAAGCCCACAAACACATGAAAAATAAACAATGTTCACCCAAATCATCAATGGGTCAAGGAAGAAATAAAGGGGGAAATTAAAGACTTCCTAAAATTCAGTGAAAATGACAGCACAACATACCCAAAGTAATGGGACACAAAGCAGTAGTAAGAGAAAAGTTCATAGCACTAAATGCCTACATAAAGAAACTGGAAAAATTCCACACTAGTGAATTAAGAGGATATTTGAAAGCTTTAGAACAAAAAGAAGCAAATTCACCTAAGACAACTAAAGGGCAGGAAATAATCAAATTGAGAGCTGAAATCAACAAAATAGAAACAAAGAAAACAATACAAAGAATCAATGAGACAAAGAGTTGGTTCTTCGAAAAAATCAACAAATAGACAAACCTTTATCTAAAATTAACCTAAAGGAAGAGAGAGAATATCCAAATTAACAAAATCAGAAATGAGAGGGGGGACATAACAACAGACACGAAGGAAATCCAGAGAATCATCAGGTCATTTTGAAAACCTTTAGTTCACAAAATTGGAAAACTTAAAGGAGATGGACAACTTTCTGAATGAATATAACTTGCCAAAATTAAATCAAGACCAGATAAGCAAATTAAACAGACCTATAACTGATGAAGAAATAGAGACAGTCATCAAAAGTCTCCCAACCAAAAAAAGTCTTGGACCAGATGGTTTCAGATCAGAATTCTAAAAGACTTTCAAAGAAGAGCTAAAACAACATCCCTCAAATTATTTCACATAATAGTAACAATAGGAACAATGCTAAACTCTTTTAATGAGGCTTCAATTACCCTGATACCCAAACCACAGAAACACATTAGTAAGAAAGAGAATTACAGACCAATTTCATTCATGAACATTGAAGCAAAAATACTCAATAAAATACTGGCAAATTGAATCCAAGAAGACATCAGAAACATCCAAGAAAACATTCACCATGATCAACTCGGATTCATCTTACAGATGCAGGGATGGTTTAACATATGAAAATCTGTCAACATAATCCACCATATAAACAAACTGAAAAATGAAAACCACATGATCATCTCATTAGATGCTGAAAAAGCTTTCAACAGAAAACAACATCCCTTCATGATAAAGGTCTTGGAGAGAGCAGTGATACAAGGAATATACCTGAACATAATAAAGGCAATATATAGCAAGCCAACAGCCAATATCAAACTAAATGACGAGATACTCTCAGCGATTCCACTGAAATCAGAAACAAGACAAGGTTGTCCACTCTTTCCATATCTCTTCAATATAGTTCTTGAGGTTTTAGCTAAAGCAATAAGACAACAAATGTTGATCAAGGGAATACAAATCAGAAAAGAAGTCAAACTCTCACTGTTTGCTGATGATATGATAGTGTACATAAGGAATCCCCAAAACTCTACCAAGGAACTTCTACAACTCATAAACACTTTCAGAAATGTAGCAGGATACAAGATTAAGTCAAAAAAATCAGAAGTCCTCCCATACACAGGTGATAAAAGGGCTGGGGAAGAAATTAGTGAAACAATACCCTTCACAATAGCCTCAAATAGCATAAAATATCTCATAGTAACTCTAACCAAACAAGTGGAAGGGTTGTATGACAAAAACTTTAAATCCTTGCCTGGCGGTGGTTGAGCATGCCTTTAATCCCAGCACTCGGGAGGCAGAGGCAGGCGGATCTCTGAGTTCGAGGCCAGCCTGGTGGTCTACAAGAGCTATTTCCAGGACCCTCTCTACAAATTACAGGGAAACCTTGTCTCGAAAAAACCAAAAAAAAAAAAAAAAAAAAAAAAACCCTTTAAATCCTTGATGAAAGAAATTTAACAAACCCATGTGTTTAAGTACATTAAAAATGAAGCGATTACTCTTATCAGACATTTGCTTACCATACACCAAAGAAAAATATGTCATGGGATTCTAAGAATATTCTGTAATTAATAAGAGGTTAAATACTGTCAACTTAATATTAAATTATTAATATGTTGACTGTATAAGGTGGTATAAAATGTTGCATGTAGGCCTATGACAATATTATTGAAGTAAATAATAGGAAATGAGAAATTGAAATTGAAATTTTACATACAAATTCTGGATTTTCTTCAATTTTATCAAGATTTTCTTCTTTTTCCATTTTATAGTCCAGTGATTCTTCATCTAGTTCTTCTGAGAAATCCATATATTTTACATAAAAATATGAAACAATTAGGCAAAATAATACTCAACAAAAGGAGTAGTTTTTAAAAAGGAATTATTTAAAGTTAGCAGATTTATTTTTTATATGTTATTCCAATTAACCATGTATATTATGATTGTATTTATATCCTCAGGAAATCTTCTAATTGTAGAAACATTAACATTTTATAGGTACTTTATATTGGCAAGTTTTGAGTCATACTTGCTTTATATGAGTTGTTGGAGAACTCATAAATGACATATATGCTTACATCCACTATGAAGATAATGTAGGAAAATAACACATTCATCCTGTACACTTTTCTTGCCTTGTAAGAGTAACTTTAAATAACACAATGATCACTTCATCAAAAGTATACATAGTTTACCAAACATTTTTCTGTGAACAGGATTACATACTGATGGTCTACACTGAAAACTTGCTCTTTTATGACACATTTTAACATATGGAGTCATTCTGTTCTATACACCTTATTTTTCCAAGAAAAATGAGCTAACTTAATTGGAGATAATGCTTAAACTCTTCTTTGTCACTTCAGCTGAAACCCATTTTATTACAGGTGTTTCCATTTTTATCCTTGCCATGTAGGAATTATATTTAAGATTATCCTTGGATCAAAAGATCTCATTTGATTCTGTTTTTTTATTTCCCTTTAATCTCTTAGTATGATCCTGACAGGTTTTAACTTTAGCTTTTGAAAGTAGGACACTCCAGACATGGTTTCCTTACTGATATAATGCCTGTTCTGATGCAGATAGATTGAGTTCAGACAACAGAGTACAGAGAAATGAAAAAATGGAAAAACAAACAATATATGCATATAAGTTATGGGATTTTTCAGTGACTGCTTATCATATGATAGTGTGCCTTAATTTATTGAAATAGATTATAGATATGATTTAAAAATACTAGTAATATTGCCTGTCAATCAATTACAATACACTACAGCTGTGTTATATATTAAGTGTTATATATTATGCTTTTGCAGGCCAGGTAGTTTATTTTAAGTGAATTCTGAGACCCATGTATCCAGAAATCATGTTCAAACACTGGGGAAGGCTTATTAGTCTCATGATTGACTTCTGTAAGTCACTAAAACAAAGGGAATGCTTACTTGAAAAGTTAAGGTGATTGAACCTGATTAGTAAACATTGACACCATATTGTCGGAGGCTGCTCATTAGTTCCCAGTCATTCAGACCCCAAATAACTATAAAGTCATATTAATTAAATCACTGCTTGGCTTTTTAACTTGTGCATGTTTCCAGTGAACCCTAACATCTTAAATTAACCCATTTCTATTAATCTGTTACTGCCACGTGGTTGTGCTCTACTGGAAAGGTTCCCACAGTGTCCAGCATCTGTCTCCTGTCGCAACTGTATGGCATCTCGCTGAGTCTGCTTACTTTCTCCCAGTATTCACTTAGTTTTGCTGCCTAGCTCTATTCTCCCCTATCACAAAGTTCAAAGAAGCTGCTTTATTCATTAACCAATAAAAGCAACACATATACAGAAGGGATTCCCACATCAAAGCCATGCTTACATTTACAAATAATTCATATTGTCCTTGTGAAAATTTTTGAAACACATATGGTACTAGTGAAATGGCATTGTGTATGTCAAATCCAACTGTCAACATCATCAAGATATAGTTGGTATCATTAAGGCTGTGTGCACTTGTAATGTAATAAAATGCATTGCTCAGAAGAATGTGAATCATGAAATTTACCTCCTTGCAATTGCTGTGGTTCAGTCTTGGGTATAGAGATTTGATGAACATTATCTTGCAGCTAAAAGAATTTTGAAATGATATATTTCATCAATATTTTGGACTTCAATCAACATGTAATTATTCAATATAAATATTAAGTGAAATTTACCTCTGGGTGCAGACATTTGTAGGCCCACACTAAAAGGGAAAGAATATCTAATCAATCTCATATTTAATGGGAACTCCAAAACTTTCTTTATGTATGATTTGAATGGCCATGAGTTCTCATTCCTTTCTTTTAAAATAACACCTATTATTTTACTGTATATGACAGCATTTGACAGAAATTTACTAAGACCTACCAAAATCAATCTACAGATTCAATGTAATCCCCACTGAGATTCCAACATAATTCGTAAGAGAAATTGGAAAAAAAACTACAACAGCATCATAAAGACATTCAGTTTCATATATAAATACAACAAAACAAAACAAAAACAATATTAAACACTAGATAATGTTATAACAATCCTCAATACTAAAGAAGTTGGGGAAACCACAGTCTGAGATTTCATATTTGTTCAGTGGTAAAAGAATAAAAACATCATGATGCTAGCATTACAATAGGCATGATGGTTAGTAAAATCAAATTGAATACCAAACATAAGTCCACATACCAATGGAAACTTGATATTTGATTTAAAAAAAAAAAAACCCTAGAAATATACACTGGGTTAAACACAGCTCTCACACAGGGTGCTGACCAAACATGATGGCTGCATGAAGAAGAATGCACATAGACCTTTATCTCTTACTCAACTGCAAATGAATCAAAGGTCTCAAAATAAGACCAGATACCCTGAATATGCCAGAAGGGAAAGTGTGGAATAGGCTTGAAGTTACTGGTACAGGAAAAGACTTTCTGAAGAGACCACCTGTAGCAAAGACCCACATTTAATAAGTGGAACCACGTGAAACTGAAGCCTTCTAAAGAAGGCTTCTTCTTAAAAGGCAGGGTATGTATACAAGGAATAGGATTCTCAATGGCTGCTCCACCATATGATAGTTTTTTTTAATGACTTGAAGCATGCATGGGTGGTTCTGTTGAACTTGTCTATTTGGGGTTTTATGGTTTAAGTTGATGAGGATGACTGACCAAGTCTCTTCCTCAAAGGGAACTAACTAAGATTTCATTACAGGTGGTTGTGAGCCTCCACATGATTGCTATGATTTGAACTCAGGACCTTTGGAAGACCAGGCAGTGCTCTTAACTGCTGTACCATACGTTCAGGGAACACATGATGGTATATGTTGTATTAAATTACATAGCTTTGAGATATTATTTATAAATATGTTTCCTATTTCTTGTAAAAATTGCAAATCACTATAGATGAAGGTAAGGAGGGCACTCTGAGTTCTAGAACAAGAAAAAAACTGATTTTCTTTTCTGAAGATGTGGTATATTGTAGTTTGTTCAGGATTGAATAGAATCACTTAGCTCAAATTTATGTGTCCTTTTTGGAAACTTTGAATATAGGTTTGCATTCTGAGAAGTAGATATCAAGAAATCATGTTCAAATATTAGAGAAGTATCATAATTCTTATGATTGACTTGTATAAGCCACTAATAAACAGAGAGATTGTACACTGGGAAGGTGAAGGCATTTAAACATGAATATTTAATATTAAAGTTCAGTTTACATTTATAAATATTTTATATGGCATTGTGAATAGTTTGAGGCATGAATGCCCCTAGTGTAATCGCATTGCTTATGAGAAACCCTACCATCATTAACATCAAGATCTAATTGTTATCAAGATGACCATATGCATTGGAAATATACTAAAATACAATGATCAGACGAGTGTGACTTACAAAATTTACCTGGTTGAGATTGCTGTGGTTCAGTCTCAGGTTTGGAGATTTGATGACTATAATCCCTCAGCTGAATGAATTTTGAAATGAGATATTTATGTAATGTTTTAGATTTCAGTCTGCATGTAATTTTTCAGTATAAATATTATAAGGCATTTACCTCTGGATGCAGACATTTTTCGGCCCAAACTGTAACAAAAAGAATGTAAAGTCAATCTCAAGTACAATGACAACTGCAAAGCTACCTTCATGCAAGCTGGGAATGACAATGAGTTCTCATTTCTTTTTTTCTAAATGAACACCGATTATTTACTGTTTAGGACAGCAGGTGACGAAAACATACCAAAATGTACATCTATATATTCATTGCAACCTATATAGTCAATGTAAACCCCTTCAAAATTCCAACATAATTTGACAAAGAAATTAGAAAAAAACAGTCACAACACATAAAAATCTTTCAGCTTCATATAGAAATACAAAATAAAGCAATTAAACAAACAAAAAGAACTGTGAAGAGTTAAAATGATCCTTAGTACTACGTGAGGCTTCAGAAATCACAGTCCCAGATTGCATGACAGAGCTAGAGTAATAAAAACAGCATGTTTTATTTTGACATCAAAATAACATCAAAATAGGCTTGTTAATCTGTGAAATCAAACTGATGTCCAAACATAAATGTAGACACCAATGGACCCTTAAGTTTTGATACAGAATACAGAAATACATACCACATAAAAAATATCTCTAATTCATGATGGTGACCATATATTATATGGCTAGATGAAGAAGAATGTGCATAGACCAATATTTCTTACCCTGACAAAACTCAATTCCAAATGGATCAACAATTTCAAATAAGACCACAGACCCTAAATATGACAGAAAAGAATGTATGGAACAAGCTTGAACTCACTGGCACAAGAAAAGACTTTAAAGAGGCCTGTAGCACAGCTCTAAGACCCACATTTACTAAGTGGAATCACATGAAACAAAAATGCTTTATGGTAAAGTAAATTATCAGTTAGGAAAAGCATCAGGTTAGCGAATGGGAAAAGAATATTAACATTCAAATATCTAACACACCATATCTAGTATATAAAGAAGAAAAGGTTGTACTCTCAGATAATAAATAACTCAATATACATGGTGTGCATGAATACAAAGAGAATTTTTAAAAGATGAAACAAAAATAACTGAGGAACTATTAAATAAATGATCAACATCATTATTCATTAGGAGAATGCAAACCAAACTATTTGAGATTTCATTTTACACCTGTCTGAAAGGCTAAGATCAATTAAGGAAATGTCAATTTATGTTTGTGAGAAAATGGCAAAAGTGGAACACTTAATCATTATTGTGAGAATGCAAACCTGTACTTTTTATCAAAATCACTGGGGGATTTCTTCAGAAACTGGATATTGACCCTCTCAACATCCACCTATACATCTCTCTGGCATATTCCCAAAGGACTCTATATCCTACTACATAAATACCTGCTCATAACATGTGCATTATTGGTCTAGTCAAAAATAGTCAGATTTGAAACAGCCTAGAGATCTTTTGACTTATGTGTATATAAGGAAAATTTTGTGCATTTATATTATTTTACTTCTATCAAAAAAGTAAAGTATGAAATTTACATATAAATGTACAAAGTTAGAAAAAGTCATCGTGAGTGTAGAGATCAGATTCCCAAGTCAAATATTGCATATATTCCCTTTTATCTGGGTGTTAGCCTTTAAACCTTCAACATATATGCTAAAATCTATACTACAACTATGATTCTGCATCAAGTAAAAGACTTCTGGAGAGGATCACTCAAGTAATAGGAAATAGAATATATAGGAATAGAAAAACAGAATGAGGATCAAATGGGAAGGGCAGTGGAAGAGAGGGGACATAGTGGAAATATGGGGATGTAGAATTTACTAAAAGTCTACTTGAAAAACCATATGGAAACATATTATGTTATTCTATTTGGCTAAAGTATCTGTCTCCATGTTTTAAGCCCCTGATCAATAATCTTACAAGATAAGTGTGTGCATTACCGTCTTGTGATTCTGTATTTTCATATTGTTTGGAAGCCATTGTTTGGAAGTCATCTGTACCATTTTGCAGCATATTCTCAGGAATGTCTTGCTAAAATTCATCACAATAATGAAACATAATAATGAGAACATAGCTGAATTTCAATTAAATTAAATTAAATTTGTTGTGAATTCAAATAAAGTTAAAAATAATAGACCCTCTTCATTTGCTGGATGATTGCATTAGTAACTAGAAACAGCAATGGGAATTACAGAAATCAATTGGATTTACACAAATTTGAATTCATAATTCAACTTATTCAATATCTTTCAACACTCAAAAATGATGCATTTTGCCAGGCGGTGGTGGCAACCGCCTTTAATTTCAGCACTCAGGAGGCAGAGGCAGGAGGATCTCTGAGTTTGAGGCCAGCCTGGTCTACAAGAGCTAGTTCCAGGACAGGCTCTAGAAACTACAGGGAAACCCTGTCTCGAAAAACCAAAAAAAAAAAAAAGATGCATTCTAAAAAGTCACATAATGCAAAGCACATAAACACATATACATATATAAATATATACACATATACATCAACTCTTTACATCAAAGGAAGGAAGATTAATATAAGTTAAGTCGTGATGATAGCAATATATTAATATAATATAATATAATAAAACATAAGATAAACACATGAGCCGGGCAGTGGTGGCGCAAGCCTTTAATCCCAGCACTCGGGAGGCAGAGGTAGGCGGATCTCTGTGAGTTCGAGACCAGCCTGGTCTACAAGAGCTAGTTCCAGGACAGGCTCCAAAGCCACAGAGAAACCCTGTCTCGAAAAACCAAAAAAAAAAAAAAAAAAGATAAACACATGAAAACAAACATTAAAGATAATAATAATATACTACAACATAATAAAACAAGCAGGTGGGAATAACACTGAAGGTTATGTAATATTGTACTATAATTTATTAAAACATAAAATGAACTTGTGTTTTTTCTTGAATTAATTATTGGAGAAGTGACAGATTTTCTCCTGAGTTGTCCTACTGTGGTCAGAGAATTTGTCAGGCAATTGTGACAGGCTTGTCCAAATTCTGGTGAGAATTCTAATTTTATAATTATCTATTTTGCTCATGTTAATGACAGTTCTATATGTATGGTGACAACTATGAAACTTTTTTTTCCTTTTGCTCTTTTGAGACAGGGTTTCTCTGTGAAACAGTCATTGCTGTCCAGCAACTCACTTTGTAGATCAAACTGACCTCAAACTCCCAGAGAGTCACCTACCTCTGCCTTCTTTGAGAGGGGATTAAAGGTGAGCTTCATCACTGCCTGGCTGACAGTTGTGGTTATAAGACACATGGAAAAGCTCTAGCATGAAGAGAAGCAGACACACCCAAGAGGAGTCGATGGGAGAAAAATCATCAAACTGAGGGCAAAAATCAATAAAATAGAAACAAAGAGAACAATATAAAGAATCAAGAAACAGTTACTTCTTTGAAAAAAATCAACAAAATAAAAACACCCTTATCTAAACTAACAAAAGCAGAGAGAGAATATCCAAATCAATAAAATCAGAAATGAAAAAGGAGGCATAACAAGAGACTTGAAGGAAATCTTGAAAACCCTTAGGTAATACTGCAAAAACTTTCACTCCACAAAGTTGAAAAGTATAAGAACGGAATAGATTTCTTGATAGATACCATTTAACAATGGTAAATCAAGATCAGACAAACAATATAAATAACACAAAATCCGCTAAATAGATGTAGTCATTAAAATTGCGCCCCCCCCCCCAAAGAGTCTAGGGCCAGAAGGTTTTAATGCAGAATTTTACCAGCCTTTGGAGGAAGAGTTAATACTCTTTACCCGGATAACCAAACGACTCAAAGACTTATCAAAGAAAGAAAATTACAAACCAAACTCACACAAGAATAATGATGTAAAAGTACTCAATAAAACACTGGGAATCTGAATCCAATAATGTATCAAAAAGATCATCCACCATGATCAAGTAGATTTCATCAAAGTCATGCAGGGATGCTTCAATATAAACAATTTGTCAATGTAATCCACTATAGCAACAACTGAAAGGAAAAAGCCACATGATTATATCTTTGGATGCTGAAAAAGCCTTTGAAAATATCTAACACACCTTCCTGTCTTGTAGAGATCAGGGATACAAGTGACATCCCTAAATATAAAAAAGAAACAATATATAGAAAGCCAAAGCCGGGCGGTGGTGGCGCACGCCTTTAATCCCAGCACTCGGGAGGCAGAGGCAGGCGGATCTCTGTGAGTTCGAGACCAGCCTGGTCTACAAGAGCTAGGTCCAGGACAGGCTCTAGAAACTACAGGGAAACCCTGTCTCGAAAAATCAAAAAAAAAAAAAAAAATATTACTTGAAATTCTAGCTAGATCAATATGAAAACTAAAGGAAAGTAAGAGGATACAAATCAGAATGGAAGAAGTCAAAGTATCGTTATTACCAGGTGATATGATAGTATACCCAAGCTAGCCCAAAACTGCCAGGGAACTCCTACAGTTGAGAAAGTACCTTTTAGTCAAGTGCCTGGATATAAAATTAATTTGAAAAAATCTCAGTAACCCTCCTAAAAACAAATAATAAAAGGACTGATATAGAAATCAGGGAATCAACAACATTTAAAATAGTCTCAAATGATTAAAAAAAAACAAAAACAAAAAACACATTGGTATAATCTAACTAAGGAAGTGAAAAACCTGTATGACCAGAACTTCAAGTCTTTGATGAAGGAGTTGGAGGACATATCAGAAGATGGTGAGTTCTCCCATGCTAAGGGATTGGTGAGATTAACATAGAAATCTTTGGGCAATTGCCATGGTACCCAAAGTAATCTATAGATTCAATGCAACCCCCAATAAAATCTCAAAATAATTCTTTACAGACCTTGAAAGAACAATATTCAACTTCATGTAAAAACAATCCCACAGATAGCTAAAACAGCCCTGTACAATAAAAGGACTTCCAGAGGTATCATCATCCCTAATCTCAAACTCTACTACAGTGCTATAGTAATAAAAATCACATGGTGTTGGCATAAAACAGAATGGTAGACTGATGGAATCAAATTAATGGCTCTGTTATAAATCCACAAACCTATGTACCTGATAATGACAAAGAAGCCAGAATTATAGATAGAAAAAAGAAACCAACTTCAATAAGCAGTGATGACATAAGTAGATTGTCAGCATATTGAAGACCACAAATAGGTCCATATATATCACCAGGCACAAAACTCAAGTCCAAGTATATTAAAGATCTCAAGACACGCTGAACCAGAGAGAATAAAAAGTGGGAAGTAGCTTTGAACACACTGGCACAGGAGACAACTTCCAGAACAAGACGCAAATAGGGCAGAATCTAAGATCAACACTAATAAATGGGACCCCAAGAAACTAAAAAGTTACTATAAAGCAAAGGATGCTGTAATAGGAAAAACAGCAGCCTGCAGAATGGAAAAGATATTCACCAACTCCACATAAGAACTCAAGAATATAGATAACAACAAATCAAATAATCCAATGAAAAATTGGGTACATATCTAAACAGACTTCTCAACAGAAGGATCTCAAGTGTATGAGAAACACTCAAGGAGAATTTCAACATCCTTAGCCATCAGGGAAGGGCAAACCAAAATGACACTGAGATTTCAGCTTATACCTGTCAGAAAGGCTAAGGTAAAAAACACAAGTGACAGCTCATGCTGGAGAAGGTAGGAGCAAGCATAACACTACTCCATTGCTAATGGGAGTGTAAACTTGTATAGCCACTTTAGAAGTTGGTGTGGCAGTTTCTCAGAAAACTGGATATCACTCTACCAGAAGACACAGCAGTGAACTCTTGGGCATATACCTCATTCATATCACAAAAACACTTGTTCAACTATGTTCATAGCAGATTTTTGCAGTTTTATTTGTAATAGCCAAAACCTGAAACAACCTAGATGTCCCTTAACTGAGGCATGAATAAGGAGAGAGAACATGAGAAAAAAGTCAGGACCCTGAGGGGTGTGCCCACCCACTGTGATGGTGGGGATGATCTAATGAGAGCTTACCAATGCCACCTTTACTGGGACTGAGGGAGCATGTGATCCATCCGGAATCTCTGAAAATGGCTGACAAGGAGGGCTGACTGAGAAGTCAAGGACAATGGCACTGGGTTTTTATTCTACTGTATGTATTGTCTTTGTGGGAACCTAGTCTGTTTGGATGCTCACCTTCCTAGACCTGGATGGAGTGGGGAGGACCTTGGATTTCCCACAGGGCAGAGAACCCTGACTGCTCTTTGGACTGGAGGGGGAGGGGGAGGAGATGTGGGGGAGGGAGAGGGAAATGGAAGGAGGGGAACATGTGTAAATTTTTAATTTATTTAAATTTATTTAATTTATGATAGTAATAATAATAAAAAGAAAAAAGGATTAGATAACTCTCTCCTTTAAGGACTATGTGATAAAAATATCCTTGATTATAAGTGCTAGTATTTTATTTATTCCCAGATTGCACCTGTGTCTTCTGGAACAGTTCAGTTGTGGAAGAAATAACACTTTTATTCATGTAATGAGGCAACATTAACCAGAGACTTTTTG
Source organism: Arvicola amphibius (assembly GCF_903992535.2). Taxonomy (NCBI): domain Eukaryota; kingdom Metazoa; phylum Chordata; class Mammalia; order Rodentia; family Cricetidae; genus Arvicola; species Arvicola amphibius. The sequence goes on along the minus strand of NC_052058.2, from coordinate 119,567,948 downwards.
TAAACATGTAATTTCAGACTTCATTACAAGCTGGACTTGGGTGTCCACACCAACATTGCTCAGGAAGACTACTTCTCCTGTACTGCATGGAGCCTTGCATTTTTAATGCCTCTGTCAGAATATTTATGAAACAGCATAACCTGTATTGGGCATTCATCTTCACGGTGCCTAGGTCATGAGGCTAGGAACTGGTAGGACTTCACTGGCCTTCTGTGAGACTTTCAGTTTGAGAAATAAAATTACATAATAAAAATAGAAAAATAAAACAAAGAACACCAACAAATTTGAAACAAAAAGTTTGAAACTGGAAAAAAATTGTCCTCAGTAATGTAACTCATGCTAAGAAAGACACATTGTATATACTCACTCCTAAATCATGATATTAGCTCTAAAATAAAAGATAACTATGATATAATCCACTAAACCAGAGAGGCTGAGTAACAAGGAGGGCTCATAACAGGATGTTTAGATCTCCCTGGGAAGGGGAAATAGAAGAGATTTCATGAGTAGACTGAGGGCAGATGGGCATGGGAACATGAGTGAGCAGGTTGTGGGGAACAAAGACTGAGAGTACTGAAAGAGACTATAGGATAGAGGGAATTTGGGGGCCAGGTAATACTCTAGCACAAAGGAATCTCCAAGGTATCTACGAGAATGACCCCAGCTAACACTGCTAACAATAGAGATATGGAGCCTGAGCTGGCCATCTACTGTGACCAGGCAAGACATCAAGTGGAGGAAGTGGGAAACCAACCCAGCCACATAACTTTCCTGTCCTGCCTATGAAATATGTTGGAATAAGGGTGGCCTAGAGATTGAGGAAGTGGCCAATCTGTTATACACAGATTAGTGCCTAGCTCAAATGTCATCAGAGTGGTTTGATGCAACAACTAATCAAAACAGAGGCAGACCCATGGTCAAGCATTAGGCAGAATTTAGAGAAACCTGTGGAGGAGGATAAAAGATTGTAGAAGCCAAAGGGGTCAAGGACAAAACAAGAATACTCACAGAATCAACTAAACTGAACTAGTAGGGGCTCACAGAGACTGAACCAACAACCAGAGAGTCTTCAAGGGACTAATTTAGGCATTCTGCATACATGTTACAGTTGTATAGCATGGTCCTCTTGTGGGACCCCTAACCATGGGGAGAGAGGCTGTCTTTGACTCCTTTACTGGCTTTTAGATTATACTCCTCATACTGGGTCAGCTTGTTCAGCTTTAAAACATGGAGAGGTGAATAGACTTCCTGCAACTTTGTGCCATGCCTTGTTAATACTCATGGGAGAACTGGCCTTTCATAAACCAAAAGAGAGGAACAGTGGGTTATAGGGTGGGAACAGAAGGGGATTGGGTGAAGGAATAGGAGGATTGGAGGTAGGGGAAACTGAAGCCAGGATGTAAAATAAATTAAATGAATTTTAATAAAAAAATAATAATGTTTTAAAAAATCATAAAGAAGGCAAATAAATGAGTTCATGAAGAAACTCAGTAATATAGGGTGCATTGGTTGCCAGAAGTCAAGGACACTATGGAAAGATCACACCTATGAATAATAAGAATTGAGAAAAGGGAAGAATCCCTGCTGAAATGCCCAGAATATATTTTCAACAAAATCGTAGGAAAAAATTTCCTTTATCTAAAGAATGAGATGTCAATAAAGATACATAAAGCTTACAGAACTTAAAAATTGTACCAGAAAAAAAACCATCCTGTTACATAATAATCAAAACACTAACCATACAGAACAAAGAAAGAATGAATATGAAAAGATACAGGGGAAAAGACCAAACAACATAAAAAGCACACCTGTTAGAATTACACCCAAATTTTCCATGGAGATGTACAGATGTTCTGTAGACTTTAATAGACTACAGATGCCAGTCCAGAATACACTATCCAGAAAAACTTTCAATCATTATAAGTGAAAAGTTTAGAAAACCAAGATAATTTATGATAAAGACAAATTACACAATATCTATCCCCAAATCCAGTCCTACAAAAGGAACTAAAGGGAAAACATCAACCCAAGTAGGTTAACTTCACCCATGAAAATATGGGAAATAAATAATCACATGCTAGTAAAACCAAAAGAAGGGAAGTGTAACATAGCACACACACACACTAACACACACACGCACACACACACACACACACACACACAGAAAGTGAGAGAGAGAAAGAGAGAGAATAATCAAAGGACTTAACAATCATTTGTCATTGATAAATTGATACATTTTAATATCAATAGACTAAATTCCCCATCAAAAGACACATAGAAACAGAATGGATACAAAAATAAGATCATTCCTTCTGATATACAAGAAAAACATTTCAACATCATAGGTATTACCTCAGAATAAAGAGTTGGATAAATATTTTCCAAGAAAATTGGCTTAAGAAACAAATTAGTGTAGCCATTCTAATATCTATCATTATATACTTGAAATCAAAATAAATCAACAGATATGGGGAAGGATACTTTAATATTTATCAAAAAATGTTCCAAAATGAACTTTCAATAATTAACATCGATAAACTAAACACAAAGGTACCATGGTTGTAAAAGAAACAGTGGTAAAGCTTAAATCACACATTGACCCTCACACGTTGATAGTGGGGGTTTCAATACTCCACTCTCACCAATGGACAGTCAGTCAAAAACTAAACAGAGAAATACTGGAGATAAGAGACATTGTAAACCATGCAGAAATAACAGATATAAAAACATTTCATCCAACTCAAAACAGAGTATAACTTCTCAGACCTTTCCCCAAAATTGAACATATACTCAGTCACAAAGCAAGTCTCAGCAGACACAAGAAAATTGAAATAATCCTCTTAATAATCAGTATTAGACCATCACTGATTAAAGTTGGAGTTCAACAACTGAAACAATAGAAAGCCGACAAACTCTTGGAAACTGAACAATTCTCTACTGAATGAAAACAAGCTCAAGAAAGAAATAAAGAAATTTAGGACTTCTAGAATATAATGAAAATGAATATACAACATACCTAACCTTATGTACCTACCCTTATGGCATACAATGAAAGTAGTGCTAATAGAAAATTTAATGGCACTAAATACTTACATAAACAATAGAAAAATCTCCTAGCAACTTAACAGTATACCTGAAAACTTTAGAATTTCTGCAAGCACACTCAAGTAGAGAGGAAAGTAGGGAATATCCCATCTGAGGGCAGATTCAAATCACAAAGTGTCAAACAAAACAATACAAAGAATCAATGAAGCAAAGAGTAGGTTCTTTGAGAAAACTCAACAAGATAGACAGGCAAACTAAATAAACTAAATAAAAAGACAGGAAGAATACCCAAATTAATAAAATCAGAAATAAAAAGTGAGACATAATAACATACACCAAGGAAATCTAAAGAATTTTTAGATTAACTTTTAAAACCTGTACTCCATAAAATTGGAAAATAAAAAGAAATGGATAATGTTCTTAATAGGTCCAATTTAAAAACTTAAATCAAGATCAGATAAATATTGTAAATAGACATAAAACCACTGTGGAAATAGTAGCAGTCATTAAAAGTCTCTAACCATCAAAATATGTCCAGGGTTACCTGGTTTTATGGCAGAATTTTACCACACTTTTAAAGAAAATACTCCTCAAAATATTACACAAAGTAAAAGAAGAAACACTGCAAAATTTATTTTATAGGGCCAAAGTCACCCTGATAGTCAAAGCATACCACGATTGAATAAAGAGAATGACAGACCAATTCTTCTCATGAACATAAACACAACAATACTCAAAACACATTCAAAAACTAAATCCAAGAACACATCAAAAACATCATCCACCATGACCAAGGAAGCTTCATCCCAGAGATGCAGAAATGGTTGCTCAAAATATGAAAATCAGTAAATATAACCCACCATATGTTGAAACTGAAAAAATGTCACTTGATCTCATTAGATTCAAAAAAAGGCTTTGAACAAAATCTAGCACTGTTTTATGAGAAAAGTTCTGGAGAGAGTAGGGATACAAGGAACATACTTCAACATTATAAAACAATTTAAAGCAAAGGTATGACCAACATCAAATTAAATGGAGAGATACTCAAAGTGATTCCACAAAAATCAGGAACAACACAAGGCTGTCCACTCTTTTTATATGTATTCATTAGAGTACTTAAAGGAATAGCAGGGGAATCAAGAAAACTAAAAGAGATCAAGGAGATACAATTTGGAAAGGAAGAATTCAAAGTGTCATTTCTGCAGATAATAGAATTGAAAGCATCAGCAGCTGAAAAGAATCTACTGGAGAACTACTACAGCCGATGAACACATTCAGAAAATGGCTGGATACAAGATAAACTATAAGATAAACTCAATATTTTCCTATATGCAAATGACAAATGGACTTAGAAGGCAATCAGGGAAACCCCCTTGACACTAGCCACAAGCAATATAATATAGTCGGGGTAACCCTAGCCAAACTAGTGAAAGACGTTTATGTCAAAAAACACAAGTCTTTACAGAAATAACTTGAAGAAGATATCAAAAGTTGGAAAGATCTTCCATGCCATTGGTTCAGTAGAATGAACATAATAAAAATGTGTTTCTTGTCCTCACACTACATGTCAGAACATTTCATGGAATACAACATGTGAAAAGTAAATGGGTATTTCTTTTCCTGTGGTTAGACTATTTATTAGTTAGTGTTTATTGATTTTGAATGAAACACACACACACATGTAATTTCTCCTCTCATACCTGACAATGTGACCATAGGTTCCCCTCTCTCCACTCCTCCAAGTCTCACTCATCACTCCCCCTACCAGATGAACCCATCCTTCATTTCCCTTCTGAAAACAGTAGGCCTCATGCATTTTTACCATTTAATGTAGTGGTTGTTTATTTTGGTGGCAACCAACAGCTGTCTCAATGGATTAAGTCCCATTCAATAGGAGGAAAATTATGCCTAGTACATACACTAAACGTATCCGATACCCATGACTGGAGAAGTCTTAGATCCTGGAACGCATCCTATTAGTATATTCTGTCTAACCTCTGGAACACATCCTATTACTATAATCTGTCTAAACTCATGTTGTTTCTAGCTGTATTCTAAGTACTTATCTTAGATACACAATCATACCCACAGATAAGTACAGCTGCCACCCATCATCAGAGAAGCCTCTTTTTGCAGTAGACATAGATCCACAACTGTTAAAATGAAAGACTAAGTAATTACTGCATGCTCAGCACCAACTGCTTCAGCACTTCTACACCAGACACTGAGAGAAGTGCAGCTGTGGGGAACATATATTACAAGAGCCAGAGTACAAGAACTCCTGCTGCTATACAGGATCTTCTAGGCATAAGAATGTAGTCCCCTAAAAATTTCAACAATATCTAAACAGGACCTGCATAAAGACAGCATAAGTTGACATACCTAAGTTTGGGTCATAGAATTCTCACATGGCACAGTCTCTAGTTAAAAAGCTGAAGGCAATTTATGGTTGATGAGGGAGTGTGAATCAGTGTTTAGAAGGGATGAGCTCCCAAATAAGTTACCAATCCCATGTTATCAGTAATAAACATGCAACAGGAAATGGACTTTTATGTTTCTGTGAAAATAATGAGAGGTTATAAATTTGAGAGGGAATAGGCAATGTGGGGAGTTGCAAACGAGGAGTCAAGTATATATACATATATATGTATATACGTGTATATATGCACATATGCATACACACATACATATATACATACATATATACATAGATATATATATAGAGAGAGAGAGGAGGCAGAGAGATGAGAGAGACAGAGATGGGGAAAGTGAGAGAGAACAAAACTCTTTTCATTGACAATCTCATTTTAACTGTTAGATGAAAGTTGTTCTGGCTTCCTTAGTACTACTTCACTTATATCTTAATTGTTAGGCATTTTACCAGATAATTTTATTTTGTTTGGCTGGTGTACCTGGAATAATGTTGTAATCAACTATCTGTTTAATGGTCGTGTAAATAAATCATTCATATCACTGTTTGTTTCTATTATACTTTCAACTGTGCATGCTTGTTTCTATTATATCTTAAAATCCATGCTTTGATGCTACAGTTACATTAAAAGCACAATTTCTTGAATACTCTCAGAAATATACAGCTAAAATTAATAATAGAATCTAATATTAAGAACAGAGTAGATTCTCTAATTATAATTGAATTAAACATAAACATTAGATAATAATTAAAATTCAATTGCATAGATAACCCTTTCCATGCACTTGAGGTAAACCCCAGCTCTTACCTTCATGAATCATATGTGCATAAATGAAGCCTGGAAATTTAAATGGAAAATGTTCAAATACAGATTTTGACAAATGAACTAATTCATATTATGAAACTTATTCCTCATCAAAACTGAAGGGTGAGTTTTAAAAATGTATATTTACATAGATTCTTATTAGTATACTTGCTACTCTAATGCCCTGTTTCTAAAAGATTTCTTTTGAAAAAAATCATTTTATATTTGAATAAGACATTTGATTTGCCAAGAGAATACAGATTATATAAAATGCAGAATGATTAAAGTAGTTTAGAATCAGTTTTGTTTAGGAAAGACTTACAAAGTGTATCGAATGTACTGATACAAATCACAATTTCATTTTGACATCTGGGAATATTCATATTCACTTATTGAAAGCGAGTCATTATAAATATTAAGTCAAAATCAGTGGCATGGAAAATACAATGTCAGAAACTGTAAAGATAACTTAATAGTTTAGAGCACATTTTGCTCTCACAGAGGACCAGGACAGAAATTACAAGCACACACACATTGGTTCATAACCATGCATAACTCCAGGTCCAGTGCCTACAATGTGTCCTTCTGAGGTTGAAGAGCCTCATATGCATATCTATGCACATATACCAAGGTAGAAAAGACACACATACACATAAATAATAGGTATTTAACCATGGTATACTGTGTCTACTGAGAAAATATGTAAAATGCCAAGTTCTTTAGAAAATTTTTCAGTACACTAAAACATGTAGTGAGCAGGATAGAAGCAGAATATTTGCCATGCCAACATCCTAATAAAATAATTTATGCAAAAATCTAAGATTTAAGATTTTTTAAAATCTATACACTCGAGAATCAAAGGGATATTTAGAAAAAAATGAATACATGACACCAGTTTTCTCCTACACATTGAGCTGATTTGGAGTGAAATGGAATGTGCTATATCTTTCAAAGGTTAAAGATCTCAAAGATTCAGAACAGAAGCTAAGGAGGCAACTCAGTGGTAGAACACTTGCTTAATATGTTTAATGTCTTTGGCATTGATTTCAGAATCAGCATAAATTAGTCCTGAGACATTTATCCTTCACCTATGGCTGCTTCCCATGGAACTTCCCTTTTGCTTACTCTTTGGCAAAAGGAGCTGAATAAAAAGCCTTTCATTTAACTCTCATCCGGTGTAAGTACACAGTGGTAAGTATTCTGTGCACAATTTTGCCTTAAAGCACTGCAATGTGGATACTTACATCATGATTTCCTGCTCTAGCATGGTGCAGTGCACTTCATCCAAATGAACTCCGTAAGAAGTGAGCTACACTTTGTTTCAATAACAGTTCAACAATGCCATAGGATCCCATTTAACTCCACATGTAAGTGTTCTAGAATGACAGACCAATGAAATAACTGATTAAAATGTTCATTGAATGTATTTTACCACTCAAATGGCTTGTCTGTTTGTGAATAATGGACCAGCTCTTAATAGACTTGAATATCTTTAGGGCATGGGTGTGATTCAGTGTGGGAATTATTGTGCTTCTGATATGATTTATTAGATTTATTCAAAGATTTATGGAATATTCCATTCCTTCCTGTCAAGTAAGGAATAGCCATTTGTATGATTAAAGCAATACTAGTGATTTTATAAAATAATACTCTTTGTTTAAAAGAATCCATAGACATTTCAAATATTGACACTGATAAGCACAATGCTGACACTCATTCAGCATTGAACTGTGTGCTATATAAGTAAGTTTGTCACCTTCCTTCTCTGCACATTCAAAAGCACATGTGGTGATTAAATTATGTTCAGGGTTTGCACACCTAGTAAGTGGGGAAATAGGAGTGAACACGAATGTGTCACTCCAAAGCATCTCTACAACTCACCTATTTTCATCTTCAATAAAGCTTATATAGTTAATGATAATTTTCTGTCTTTAGCAGAAATGATACTTAAAAAAGAAGTATTGGATAACAACCTGAGCAGTATCTAGTAAAGAGTAATAGTCGCTCAGGGAAACATGACATCAGTATTTTTCAAAGAAGGCAATTTAAAATAGAGTCACACAACAGCCTACAACTTTAACTGCTGAAAGTCAAAGGATATATAATAATCACTTCCATGTGCAGTGACAATTCAAAAACTACTTTATGAAGGGCTGTGGAAGGCAATGAGCTCTCATTTCCTTCTTTAAAAATAAACACCTATTATGGAGGAAGGTTGGATATGGGAGCAGGGAAGTAGATATCTTTATTAAGGGAGCCATTTTAGGGTTGGCAAAATACTTGACTCTAGAAGGGCTCCCAGGTGTCCAAGGAGATGTCGCAAGCTTTTTTCCTTGAGCAACTGAGGAGAGGGTGCCTGAACTGGCCCTATACTGTAGCCACTCTGATGAATATCTTGCATACCACCATAGAACCTTCATCTGGCATTGGATGGAGATAGAGACAGAGACCCACATTGGAGCACTTGACTGATCTCCCAAGGTTCAAATGAGGAGCAGAAGGAGGGAGAACATGAGCAAGGAAGTCAGGATTGCAATGGGTGTGCCCACCCACTGAGATGGTGGGGCTGATCTAATGGGAGCTCACCAAGGCCAGCTGGACTGGGACTGATGGAGAATGTGATCAAACCAGACACTCTGAACGTGGCGGACAATGAGTGCTGACTGAGAAGCCAAGGACAGTGGCACTGGGTTTTGATTCTACTGCATGTGCTGGCTTTCTGGGAGCCTAGTCTGTTGGGATGCTCACCTTCCTAGACCTGGATGGAGGTGGGAGGACCTTGGACTTCCCACAGGGCAGGGAACCCTGACTGCTCTTTGGACTGGAGAGGGAGGGGGAGGAGGAGTGAAGAGAGGGGGGAGGGGGAGGGGGAAATTTTTAATAAAAAAATGGGGGAGGGGTTTGGGGGAAGGGGAAGGGAAATGAGAGGAGGGGAGGAGGTGAAAATTTGTAAAATTATATAATATAATAAAAAATGAAAATAAATAAGTAGATAAATAAAAACCTATTCTTTTACTGATTAGGACAGTAGTTGACAAAATATACTGAAATATAACAAAGCAATTTACAAATTCAATGCGATCCACATCAAAAATACAACTCAATTTGCTGCAGAAATTGAAAAAAAATCTTTCTGACTCATGTGGAAACATAAAATAAAGAGGACAGCTAATACAATCCTGAATAATAAAAATGGCTAAAGACATCACCATGTCAGATTTCACATTTTATTCCATACAGAGCTATAATAATAAAAACAGCATGATATTAGCATAAAAATTGACATGTTGATCAATGAAATTAAATTGAAAATCCAAACATAAGTCGACACACCTATGGACACTTTATATCTGATAAATAAACCGGAAATACACACTGGAAAAAAATATCTTACAGAAATGGTGCTGATCAAACATGAAGAAGAATCTCTATTTATTACGCTGGGCAAAGAGCAACTCCAAATGAATTAAGGATCTCAATATAAGACCAGATACCCTGAATATGACAGAAGAGAATGTGAGAAACAGGCTTGAACTCACTGGTATAGGAAAAGACCTTCTGATGAGGACATCTGCAGCACAGGAACTAACATCAATACTTAATAAATGGGACCTCATGATAATGAACATCTTCTGTATAGCAAAGGGCACCATCAGTCGGGTAAAGCATCGGGCTACACAACTGGAAAGGAGCTTGAGCAATTACATATATGATATATAGTTAGTATCTAAAATATATAGAAAGAAAACTGGGCTCCTAAATAACAAATAACCCAACAAAAAAAATGGTATTCAGAAAATAGAGACTTTTCAAACCAAAAACAATCTACAGATTCAATGCAATACCCATCAAAATCCCAGAAAAAAATCTTTACACACTTTAAAAGAACAAAACTCAACTTAATATGGAAAAGCAAAAAACCTCAGGATAGCCAAAAGTAATCTTGTAAAAGAAAAGAACTTCTGGAGGCATAACAATCTTGTACTTCAGACTCTAATATAGAATTACAGTAATGAAAACAGTCTGGTATTGACATGAAAACAGACAGCAGTACCAATGGAATCAAATTGAAGACCTGGATATCAATCCACATACCTACGAACACCTAATTTTTGACAAAGAAGCTAAAAATATTAAATGGAATAAAAGAGTCTTCAACAAATGATACTGGTGTACCTGGATATTAACTTGTAGAAGAATGCAAATGTAACCATATCTATTGCCAGACACAAAACTCAAGTCTAAATAAATCAAAGACCTCTACATAAAACCAATCACACTAAACCCAACAAAAGAGGAAGTGGTAAGTGCACTTGAACACATTGGCACAGGAGACCACTTCCTAAATATAACTCCAGTAACACAGACACTGAAAGCAACAATTTATAAATGGGACCTCCTGAAACAGAGAAGCTTCTGTAAAGCAAAAGACATGGTCAGCAAGACAAAACAATAGCTTTCATATTGTTAAAAGATCTTCACCAACCCCACATCAGACAGAGGACTGTATATCCAAAATATACAAAAAACTCAAGAAACTTGACATCAAAAGAACAAATTATCCAATAAAAATGGGGTACAGACTTTAAACAGAGAACTCTCAACAGACAAATCTCAAATGGCTGAAATACACTTAAGGAAATGCTCAACATACTTAGCCATCAGAGAAATGCAAATCAAAACTGTAGTGTGAAGTGGCGGGGCTGCGTCCTGCCACCCGGCCGCTGGCTAACTTTACACCCGAAATAATTACACGGAAACTGTATTCTTTTAAAACACTGCCTGGCCCATAGTTTCAGCCTCTTATTGGCTAATTCTCATATCTTGCTTTAACCCATATTTAGTAATTTATATAGCACCAGGAGGGGTGCCTTACAAGGAGAGATCTTAACCTGCGTCATTCTTGGAGAGGAGCAGCATGGAGACTCCTATGGCGACTGCCTGAAGCGTCTCCCCAACTCTACTTCCTTGTTCCCACAATTCTGTTCTGTCTACTCCACCTACCTAATTTTCTGTCTCTTAAAGGGCCAAGGCAGTTTTCTTTATTAATTAACCAATGAAAGAAACATAGACAGATAACTCTCCTCCATCACAAAACAACTCTGAGATACCATCCTGCACCTGAGAGAATGGGCAAGATCACAAACACTGATGAAAACTTCGATGCTGAAGAGCATGTGGTGTAAAGGGAACACTCCTCCACTGTGGTGAGAATGCAAACTTAAAGTTGCTTTGGAAATCAGTATAGCAATTTCTCAGAAAATTAGGAGACAATCTATGTCAAGACCCACCAATAATGTTTTTGGTTATATACCCAAAGGATGCTCAATCATACCACAAGGATATTTGCTTAATTATGTTCATAGCAGCATTATTTGTAAAAACCAGAACCTGAAAACAGCGTAGATGTCCCTCAACGGAAGAATGGATAAGAAAATGTGGTACATTTAGGCAAAGGAATACTACTCAGCAGTAAAAAAATAATGACACCTTGAAATTTGTGGGCAAATTGATAGATCTAGAAAAAAACATATCAAGTGAGATAATCCAGACCCAGAAAGACACATATAATATGTATTCACTCAAAAGTGACTTTTAGAAATAAAGCAAAGAAAAGCCAGTCTACAGTCCACAACCCCAGAGAAACTAGACCACAAAGAGAACCCTAAGAGAGACATTCATAGATCTAAATAATAAGGAGAAAAAGGCAAGATCTACAGAGTAAATTGATACATGGGGGTTTTGGCAGAGGGTAGAAGGGAAAGGCAAGAAGGAGAGCAGAGTGGATAAAAATCTATAGCTCAATAAAAACAATAAAAAATAACAAAAAGGAATTATGAGATTTACAGGTACATAACTGAAAATAGAAGAAATCATCCTGAGTGAGGTAATCCAGATCTGAAACATGATAAGGTTTCCATTATATATTGATGTTAGTTATTAAGCCTTCAACACGTATACTAAAATCTATGTAACCACAGGAATTCTGCAACAAGTAAGGGAGGGCTGGAGTGGATCATTCAAATAAAGGGAAATGGAATATTCAGTAATAGAGAGACAGTGGAAAGATTAAATGGGGAGGACAATGGATGAAAGGGGTTAAGGTTGGAATATGGGAAGGAACAATTCACTAAATGACTTCTGTAAAACCATATGGAACCCACTACTGTAAGAAGTTTTCTCAAGTATATGTATATGAAATGAATCCAAATGGTGTTTTCAAATAACAGGAGAGGAAAGGACCAAACTAGGAATCTTTTGCCACCATGTGAAACCTTTAGCTACACCTAGTTGAGCCAATGGCCCAAGGGGCTCCAACAAATCTCCTAAATATCTCAGGTATAAGAGAATCCATATATCCTTCTGTGGCTGCCTCAGTTTTACGCATTACTCAAATTTAGTAATATATCGGTCTTATTACCATTTTGGTTATTTTTTTTTTACCTTACTTCAAAATTATCAAATGATTTCCTTGGATGGTCTAACATACCAGCATTTGTCTTACATATAATCTCATCATGATGACTCTTACCTTGGTTTATTTCATTTTTTTTTCTGTATCATTTCCTATGTAAATTGAATGGTCAGCTTTCCTTGTAGCTTCCTCCAGTGGACTGGGATCAAAGACAGTCTGTCAAATGGTATTAGTAATGAGTATCAGAAAGATCTTATTTTCTTTCTATGAATATTCCTTGATTTCTGACTTAAGGAAAATTGTCCCTGATAATCTATGCAGCAAATATTTAAGACTATGAAATTTGAAGGAGAAATCTCACATATACACTCAAGGTTAAGTTCATCTTTCATTTCTTATGGGATCCAATTATGTACAAGAAATATAGAAGAAGAAACACATTTATAGACAAAATAATCCATGATGTGCATTTATCAATAAAGGCAACTACATTTATATGAGAATATATCAAATTAATTTTTACATCATCATAAAACTGGAAGATGTTTATGAAACACATGTTCACATTCTTTGTAGGGGTATTCCTTTAGTACAGGATTAAACTTGAAGTGTTGTAACAATGTCTCTGTGTGATTAGGCATAATTGAAGATAGATATCATGTTAAATGTACTTATTATGTCATGTCCAGTAGGAAGTAAATAATGCAGAAGATGGTTAATTTCAATAAAGTGATCTGACAGAACTGACATATTTTGTTATTTCTTATTAATAGAGAAAACTGGAACAAAATGATAAAGAAGACCTAAATATTTTTCTATATCATCTTTAAAAAAATGAGCAATAATAAGTAGATATGGTATAAAAATGTTTCTCAGTGAGCAGAAATATCCCCCAAATACATCATCGCCACATTTTTCTATTTACAAGAATAAGCAAACCTTGCTTTCCCATTATTCAAGAACTTCACAAGGTATGAGAAGATGGTGTCCATTATTCTACATGTTCAGTAATGCCATCCTAGTTGGCACTCACTGAGTGGACACACACCCAACTTCTAAGATGTCTTGACATTCATGCTGTGATCTCTGATAACACCTCACCATTATTGATCCTATCTTGCACTAATTAATCTTCCCTAAATCACTCCTCCACTGCCACATATTTTCTTTACAACAAAATGTACCTATCTGATCCAAAGCCGTTGCTATTTCCATGTTTTGTGTCCTATCACTATAGAATAGCCTTCCATCTGGAAGTCAGTGCTTACTTTCTCAGCAGATAGTAGATACTCACTTTAAAGGTTTATGTAAATGCAAAGCTTTTAAAATGCCTTTAGAATGTCCTCAAATTGCAGTAGGTATGGTACTGTTTGTTATGTCTCTGAAAAGATCAGGCAAAAGGGAAATATATAGTGTCTTGAATCTATGTGAATTATCCACATTAATTCAATTCCATATTTTTTTCATTAGGGACTCTGGTCTAGAATTGGGAAATGAGTTATTTTCTTCATTGGATTGAGCCAAAATATTTTTGTTCTTCCTTCACAATTAGGAATTGTTAACTTCTTTAACAGGCATATGAGTTGAATATATGACCATATTATCTATTCAAATGAGGACCTGGAAATAATCCAATGACCATAAAGAAAACATTACTACTTGGTGTGACTGAGTGTAATCATTAAATCACAAATTTAGTTTAATCACTCACTATTTCAAATGTAGAGAAAAGCTTAACATAAAACATGAATAATAATCACATAATTATTTACTGAATAATAAAAAAATTAGTTGTGTGACTAGATTCTAAGAATACAATGTATTTTGTAGTAGCTAAAAGTCTTTCATTTTAATGTTAAATTATAATTTATTGACTGCATATAGTAGCCTGAAATGCACTTTACTTTGGCTGGTGGTAAAATCATTTAACCAAACACTACTAAGTAAGAAATTTCAATTTTAACAGTTACATACTATTTTTGATAGAATTTAACTTCATTCTTGCTACAAACCTTTTTATTTTCCAGCTTTAAATCCATTATTTTTTTCTACTTCTGCTTCTTCTGTCAAATCCACAAAATTTACTAAAAATGCAATATACACAACAGTTAGATAAATAACATTCTATGATAATATGTTCAAGTAAATTGAATTTAGAAAAAAATTTACTCAAGTATCTCTAGTAAATATATTCTTTAGATAAGTACTTAGATCCCTGTATAAAAGTCCTAATTATAGAAGTATCAGTATATCACTTGTATGGGCACTATATTTTGCCAGGTTCAGCATATTTAAGTAAGTGACAAATTCATCTAGAAATTAATAAATCTCACATGAATGACTATACTTTCTAAAATTCACAATTTAAGATGTCATAGAATTAAACACATTCATTTTGTGCTTGAAAGACCACACCTGTGCATACACACACACAGACTGAATAAGAATTGGGAAATAATTCATTTTCTTCATTGAAATGAGCAAAATAATTTTAACTGTAAGACCCTGTTGCTCAAGATGCCACAAACTTCAGACACAAGAATTGTAGAAAGTGAGTTGGAACTGACTGGAAAGCCTTCTCTTATAGTGCAAAATGCCAAGAGAGATAAGTGCTCAATAATCACACCTGCAGAAAGATGTCCCAAAGATATCCCCATTGGTGGGACAGTGATACTTTTAATTTTGGAGTAATCAACACCTGTCTCATTGGTTTTAAGGCTTAGTCGATGAGCAATTAATGCCTGGTACTGTAAACCTAGTCAACGTCCATGCCTGGAGAAATCATGGACATTACAGATAACCTACTGTATCATTTCCTTATGTCACTGTAGTTTCTATGTTCTAAATATAATTCTTATAGCCACAGTTATATCCACAAATAAATGTAGCTCTTATTTCTCAACAAAGAAGTTTATTTAAGCAGCAGAGAGAGGTATTACAGATATCTCAAGTTAGTCAAAGTGTAAGAAGTGACCATAAGGTGCCCAGCCCCCACTTACACAGCCCTAAATCCAAGGCAAAGGGAAAATAGCAAAAGTAGGTATGGATAAATTGTAAAATCAGAGGTCCAGTGCTTTTGCTACTACATTGAATCTTCTATGCATGACTTGGGTGTTGCTACCATAAAATTTCAAGAGCTTGATTTTTTTAAAGTACATCTGCATAAGGACAACACTGGTTGATAGAACAATATGGAGGAAGGAAATCTCCTAAGACACAACCATGTCTGTATCAGGACTCAAGTTTCTTGGCCCCTTCACTTTTGACTCTACAGCCTCCAGAAAAAGAAATTTTTTTAAGCCTGGTGCTGGTGGTGCACACCTTTAATCCAGCACCTGGGAGGCAGAGGCAGGTGGTTCTCAGTGAGTTCAAGGCCAGCCTGGTCTACAGAGTGAGTTCCAGGACATCCAGGACTGTTACATAGAGAAACCCTGTCTTGAAAAACGAAACAAAACAAAACAAAAAAAACAAAAATAAAAATTAAACTTCTTAATAGATGGTATTTTGTTTAGTAAGTCGCCTAAGCTAAGGCACATAAAGAAAAAAAAGGAGGGACCATAGGAGAGAGGGGTAAATCACCTATAGTCCTACCTCCCCAATATAATCTGTTACTAACTTAGTATGTTTGTGACAATATTCCTTCTGGCCGCCAATACAACCTGGAGTAACCATACATGTAATGTAACTAATACAGATAAAACCAGTCTAAATTTTGGGATTACAAAAAGATTTCTCAGTTGTTATGACCTCTGATAAGATTGGATATGGTTTGCATATGTTACCTAACAGTTTGTGTGATGGAAGCTTGGTCATACCTGTCTCACTGTTGGGGCAATGGAACAGTAAAGAGGTGAGGCCTGCCCATGCAAACCCCAAACAACCATCACATGTCATTGCCAACGTTATAGATTACTCTTTACCACCTGATGGTAAAGCTCGTCTGCTGAAGACAGCATTTATAAACAGCATCAAACAATGAAACCAAGCTGGTACCTAACTAGAAACTTCACCTCAACTGATTAGCATTCATGGTACTGGAAGGTATTCTGCATGATACTAGAGGAGAAACTCAGTCATTAATATCTCCCTGCTACTGCGACCTCCAACAGTGACATGGTGCTACAGTGGCACAAATGGTATGGAAAGACCCGAAACTTTTTTTTTTTTTTTTTTGGTTTTTCGAGACAGGGTTTCCCTGTAGTTTCTAGAGCCTGTCCTGGAACTAGCTCTTGTAGACCAGGCAGGCCTCGAACTCAGAGATCCGCCTGCCTCTGCCTCCCGAGTGCTGGGATTAAAGGCGTGCGCCACCACCGCCCGGCAACTTTCTGTCTTTCTGACTAGACTTAAGGCCTACTCAATGAGTTGGAACCTGTACCTGACATGGCTAATGTGGCCAAGAACCTGGAATTAGATAGGCCATTGGCTTAGGGGAAAACTACAGTTACCCTGATATCAAAACCACACAAAGACTCAACCAAGAAAGAGAATTACAGAACAATCTTACTCATGAACATCGATGCAAAATTCTCAATTAAATCCTGGCTAACTGAATCCAAGAACACGTAAAAAAAATCATCCATTATGATCAAGAGGGCTTCATCCCAGAGATGCAGGGCTGGTTCAACATACAAAAATCTATGAATATAATCCATCATATAAGTAAACTGGAAGAAAAAAACCATATGATCATTTCATTAGATGCCAAAAAAGAATTTGACAAAATTGAATTACACATTATAATAACGGTATTGGAGAGATTAGGGATACAAGGATGATATCTAAATATAATATAAGCAATATACAGCAAGCTGACAGCTAGCATCAAATTAAATGGAGAGAAACTCAAAATGATTATACTAAAATCAGGAACAAGACGTGGCTGTCCACTCTCTCCATATCTCTTCAACATAGTGCTTGAAATTCTAGCAATAAAAATAAGACAACCTAAAGAGATCAAGGGGATTTGAATTGGAAAAGAAGAAGTCAAATTTCATTATCTGCAGATGATATGATAGTATACATAAGTGACTCCAAAAACTCTACCAGAGAATTCCTACAGATGATAAATACCTTCAATGATGTGTGAGGATGCAATATCAACTCAAAAAATTCAGTAGCCCTTCTAAACACAAAGGATAAAGAAGCTGAGAGGGAAATCAGAGAAATATCACATTTCACAATAGCCACAAATAGCATAAAGTATCTTGGGGTAACACTAACTAAGGAAGTGAAAGACCTATTTGACAAGTATTTTAAGTCTTTGAAGAAAGAAACTGAAGAGGATACAAGTGAATGGAAAGTTCTCCCATGCTCTTGGATTAGAAGGACTAACATAGAAAAAATGGCAATCCTACCAATAGCAAATCTATAGATTCAATGCAGTTCCCAACAAAATCCCAACACAATTCTTCACAGACCTTGAGAGAACAATAATCAACTTTATATCGAAAAAAAATTCCCAGAATAGCCAAAACAATCTTATCTACTAAAGGACCTTCCAGAGGCATTACCATCCCTGACATCAAACTCTATTACACAGCTATAGTAATGAAAACAGCTTGGTATTGGCACAAAAATAGAGTCATTGACCAATTCGATTGAATTAAAGACTTGGATCTTAATCCACACATTTATGAGCACCGGATTTTTGACAAAGAAGATAAAATTATACAATAGAAGAAAGAAAGCATCTTTATCAATGGTGCTGGCATAACTTTATGTCATCAATTTATCCATATCTATCACATGCATAAAACTCAAGTCCAAATGGATTAAAGACTTCAATATAAACTCAACCACACTAAACCTGATAGAAGAGAAAGTGGAAAGCAGCCTTCAATGCATGGGCACAAGAGATCACTTCCTATGTGGCACAGACAATAAGAGAAAAAATGAATAAATGGGACCTCCTGAAACTGAGAAGCTTCTGTAAAGCAAAGGACACAGTCAATAAGACAAAAAGGCAACCTACTGAATGGGAGAAGAACTTCACCAACCATACATCAGACAAATGACTGATCTCCAAAATATATAAAGAACTCAAGAAACTAGACATTAAAATTCTAAGTAACTCAATTAAAAATGGGGTACTGAACTTAACAGAGAATTCTCAACAGAAGAACAAAAGATACTTAAGGACATGTTTAGCTTCCTTAGCTATCAGGTAAATGCAAATCAAAACAACTTTGAGATACCATCTTACACCTGTCAGAATGGCTAAAATCAAAAACACCAATGATCGCTTATGCTGAGGAGGATATGGAGTAAGAACACTCATCCATTGCTGGTGGGAATGCAAACTTTAGCAACCACTTTGGGAATCAGTGTGGTGGTTTCTAAGAAAACTGGTAGTCAACCTACCTCAGGTTCCAGTAATATCAGTCTTGGGAATTTACCCAAAAGATGCCCAAGCATGCTACAAAAGCATTTGTTCAACAATGTTCATAGCAGCATTATTTGTAATAACCAGAACATGGAAACAACCTAGATGCTCCTATTTGGAAGAATGAATAAAGAAAGTGCGGCACATCTACACATTAGAGTACTACTCAGTGGTAAAAAAAACAATGACATCTTGAATTTTGTATGCATATGGATGGAAGCAGAAAACACCATCCTGAGTGAGATAACCCAGACACAAAAATATGAATATGGTATGTACTCACTCATTACTTGTTTCTAACCATAAACAAAGGACATTGAGCCTATTCTTCATGAGCCCAGAGAAGCTAAGTAATAAGGTGCACCCAAAGAAAAACATATATAGATCCACCTTGAAATGGAAAGAAGACAAGATTTCCAGGCAGAAGCTGGGAGCATGGGTCAGGGGGTAGAAGGAAGTGGAGAGGGGGATGGAGAGGGGAGAAGGGGAGGGTTTGGGAGAGCTTGGTTGAGTGAGATGGTTGAAATGGAGGAAGGACGGATATACAAACAAGGAAGGATATATCTTCATTGAGGGAGACACTTTGGAGTTGGCAAGAGGCTTGGCTCTGGAGGGGTTCCCAGGAATCCATGGGGATGTCCCCAGCTAGGACCCTGAGCAGAGGAAAAGAGTGTGCTTGAACTGGCATTGTCCCACAGTTAGAATGATGACTATCTTGAATATCACCATATAACCTTCATCCAGTGACAGATGGAGACAGTGACAAAGACCCACATTGGAGAACTTGAGTGAGCTCCCAAAATCCAGTTGAAGAGCAGAAGGAAGGAGAATAGAAGCATGGAGGCCAGGACCACAAGGGGTTCACCAACTGAGACAGTGAGCCTGAGATAATGGGAGATCACCAACTCCAGCTGGACTGGGAATGATTGAGCATGGGATAAAACTGGAACCTCTGCATGTGACTGACAGTTGGGGCAGATGGAGGGGCCAATGAAAATGGCCCTGGGATTTGTCTCTACTCCATGTACTGCCTTTTTGGTATCCTATTCTCTTTGGATGCACACCTTCCAAAGCCTGGATGTAGGCTAAGGTTTGGACTTCCCACAGGGCAGGGGGCTTACCCTCTCTTAGAACTGGAGGGGGTGGAGGGAGAGGGTGGGGTTAGTGAAAGGGAAGTGGGAGGAGGGCAGGAAGTGGGAATTTTGATTGGTATTATTTTTAAAGAAATAAAAAAGAAAAAAAGAAGTAGAATGGATATGGGAACAATTGAGAGAGCAGAAAAACATGATCAAATTAAAATGTATGAAAAACATGTTTCACCAGGTGGTGGTAGTGGTGCCCCATGCCTTTAACCTTAGCAGTTGGGAGGCAGAGGCAGGAGGATCTCTGACTTTGAGACTAGCCTGGCCTACAGCGCGAGTTCCAGTATAGGTTCCAAAGCTACACAGAGAAACCCTGTCTCGAGAAACAGAAAATAAAACATTTCAATTATTAAAAAAAATGGTAGAGATGAACATAGTTCTCACAGGACTACAGTTTACTCCCACAAGAGCAGAGCTTCCTGTAGTATTTGGTAACCTGTCCTCACACATTCACACCATGATTCCATCTGCAATGCTGTCATACAGCCAGAAGACACCTAGGAAAACCACGCAGATGCCAGCTCCATGTTTTTCATCCTCAGCCTACTGTAAGCTAAATAAGCTTCTTATCTTTCTTCCAGCTTTGGATTTGTTTTCTGTAGTATTACCTGATGTGGGATGCCCCTCTGCATTCTGTGAATGTTTTGTTACCATTGATTAATAAAGAAGCTGCTTCGGTCTATGGCAGGACAGAATATAGATAGACAGGAAATCCAAACAGAGATATAGGGAGAAAGAAGAAGTAGTTAGGAAAACACCAGTTGTTGCCAGAAGATTAAGATACCAGTGCCTTACCAGTAAGTCATGGGGCACATGGCAAAACACAGATTATTAGAAATGGGTTGATTTATATGTAAGAGTTAGCCGGTAAGGAGCCTGAGCCACTCAGGTGCAAGGAGGTGGCTTTTTCTGAAGGGGCCCTTATCCTGGAGAGTAGAATTTCATCCCTTCAAGGTGTCACTGGCTTCCTCCAACCCTCCCAGTTCTCTTAAGTGGGTCTGCCAGGGAAGGAATGGAAATCAGACATAGTAACAGTCTCTCAGGTCCCCTGGCAAGAAAAAAGTCAGGGCCTATTCACCCCTAGTAAAAAAAAAAAAGGTAAGGAAGAAAACCCACACCATGAATACCCTGGTTGGTGTGAATGGTTCTCCGTGGTGGCTCACTTGCCTGGCACGTAGTGCTCCTACTGCAGAAGCTCCATCAGAGGAGGCTGTCTTCCTGGGCTGTGGTCTGTTCCAGTGCATGGTGGAAAAGTTCAAACCTAGAGGAGCAAGGAGACACCAGCCTGGAAGGAATCTGCCATGTCAGCATATAAACCCTTAACAGCTCTATTCATCTGGACAATCCAGAATTACCTTTCAGCATTACCTTTCAGCTGAACACATTACTTACTTCCTCAAGGGAAAGGGTTAGAGAGAACCTGGGTTGGATTTCCATCTCAACTTTTGAAAACTGGTAGAAGTTAACTGGAAAATATACACTGTGCTGAACTAAAAAAAAAAGCTAGCATATTAGCATATTTCTTCAACAGTCCAAAAACATTATTTTGGAGAAATATCAATGTCCGAGTCACAGTTCAGGGAAGATATTCATGGCCTTGATTAGATACCAGGTGAATGTGAACTACCTGTAAAACTCTATGTCTGCCCTCTATTGGAGCCTACATGACACTGCAGAGACGGCTCTGACAATCCTACAGCTCAGACCCTGAGTTAGTTTAATTTGTCAGTTTGTGGCCAGAGTAAATCTTCTCACAGTAAACTGATGAACCCTACAGAGAGCCTTAATCAGTAGAAGTGTGTTGCATTCAAATCTGCTGAAGAGTAGAAACTTACCTCTAAAGGTGATGTTCCTAAAGGAAAATATTTGGTCGAGGACACACTGCCCTTCACAATTGATCCTCCTCCTTCTAGGTTTTGGGATTCCATGACAATATTTGTGTGGAGAACTAACCTAAGGTATAAGATATTCAGACAATACTAGAGTATCAGAACAGAAGAAGGGGACACAATCCCCCATAAGACTAAAGATCAAGCAAAATGTTTTCTTGGCAGAAATTCCTGATTAGCCAAATTGATATTCTGAGGTATTCTTTTCCTGCTGTGGCTGTGAGCCTTGACAAATGAGCAGAACCCCAAAGAGGAGAGAAATTAAGGTACGGGGACCCACCAGACTCCACCTGCTTCTGTCAGCAGGGGCTCCAACATTATCTGGGACACAGTGAAGTGATGCTGCAGCTTTACTGCCAAGTCTGTTTGCTGGGTAATCAGCTCCTTCTGCTTCAGTGGGGACTGAAGATATTCCTCCAATCTTTGATGTTCTTCATTAGAAGATTGTATTCTTAGGGCAAGGTTGTATGCATTTGTGTATGTGTGTGTGCGCGCATACACAAAAACACACGCACTCCAGAACACACACAAGTACATTGATGCACACAGACAAGCATACTGCATTGCATCCACATATTTAGTTCCTAGCTAACATTAATGTAAGAAGAGATTGTGATACTATAGAGAAGTGAGTTAACTTTCATTAGCCCACGCCTCTCTACCCATATTCCAACCCAGTGGCAAGAAAACACAAGATGCTCTGAGCACAGGGATGTGATGATAGGGTGAGGATTGTGTACTTTTGCTCTGTTTTGATATTTTTATTTTATTTCTACTTTATATGTGCAGGTGTTTTGCCTGCCTGTGTGTCTGGGCACCACATGTATGCCTGGTAACTTGGGAGAAGAACTCAGTGGGCAGAGCAGTCAATGTAGTGCTTGCCTTGTAAACCCACTACACAAAATCTTTCCTTGACCAGTTATCCAAGCTTGCATAGCAAGTTTTCCAGTCTGTGCATTAAAGGCTTAGTTTCCCAGCACAGGACCACTGTATGATGGCGGACCAGCCTCTTGCTCTCATTTAATGCTTCCCACTGGTTCCAAGGAGGGCAGCTTCCCCCAAAAGGAGCTCTCTAAACCACAATTTACCTCAGTTTAGGGCCAATTATATGAACTGAAGCAATGATCTCAGAAAACTTTAAAGTCTCTACAAACAGGGGTCAAAATAAACCTTTCTTTCAAGTAAAATTATTATCTCAGGGATTTCTCTAAGTAACAGAAGGCCAACTAACTCACAGCCAAATGATTTCATGCATTACTTCATGCTTAAAAATGTTGCACGGAAGGGCTTGACCATATTGTATGGTGAAGGAGGGAGCTAGCTGCTTGTTGGTTCCGGGTCACCAGGCTAGCTTAGACCCACAATCATCACACAGAAACTGAATTCATTAAATCACTGCTTGTCCCATTAGCTCTAGCTTCTTACTGGCTAACTATTACATATTAATTTAACCCATTTCTATTAATCTGTGTATCTCCAAGAGGCTGTGGCTTACCCAGTAAAATTCCCAGTGTCTGTCTCTGGCAGCTCCATGGCTTCTCTCCCACTAGGCCCTTCTTTCTCCCAGCATTCAGTTCTGTCTTCCCCGCATACCGAAGTTCTGCTTTGCTAAAGGTCCAATGCAGTTTCTTTATTCATTAATGATAATCACAGCATACAGAGGAAAATCTCACATCAACTGTATATTTTTATTAATCAATGATGGACATTTGGATAGTTTCTGGTTTGGGAACACTCTAAGGATGCTGGTATAATCCTAGTGTCCCCTAGATTGTCTGTGGATACTTACTTCTCATTCTTGGATCACTGCATCACCTGGGCACTACAGTTCAACTTTTTGTAAAATTATATATAGCTTCTCACTGGTCTATACCATTTAACACCACTATCAATATCTGAGGGGCCTCATTTCTCCCAACCCTTTATCAGGTCAATTTTAACTCATTATTGTAGTGTCGGGGCAAAGGGCCTGCTTTTTGTCCCGCATGGACACTAGCTCATTGGGTAGATGATGAGACTCTTAATCTCAGGGTCCTGGGTTCGAGCCCCATGTTGGGCGCCATTCTGTAGTGATGAGCAGTGGGCCGCATTCCCGCCATCCTGCTACCAGCTGCCTGGCTAGCTTATGCCCTGAAATAACAACACACAAACTGTATTCTTTTAAACACTGCCTGGCCCATTAGTTTCAGCCTCTTACTCACATCTTGATTAACCCATATCTAATAATCTGTGTAGCACCACAAAGTAGTGCCTTACCAGGAAGATTCTAGGGTACGTCCATCTTGGGCCAGAGCTTCCTCGCATCTGTCCCAGAGAGGAGAGGCGGGGCAATTGTCTGAGCCATCTACCTCACTTCCTTCTTTCTGTTCTGTCTACTCCACCCACCTAAGGGCTGGTCTATTAAATGAGCCAAGGCAGTTTCTTTATTAACAAATGAAATCAACACAAACAGAAGACTCTCCCAACATCACATTATTAAGATGTTTGGAATAAAAACAATTTCTGAGTGTTGCAGACACAGCATGGAGTGAGTGCTGTAGACTGTGATGAACCTAAGTGGGATGCACTAAGACAGCCTCTTCTCACACATCAGCATGGCTATAGAACTTCTGCTGGGCCGAGATGCAGCCACAAGCACCTCAGTTTTTCAGAATTTCTCAGAGAATAAAATCCAGGCCTGCCACGATTCAAGGACAAGTTTACCTGAGGCAAAGTTAGACAAAGGTGAAAGAAAAATGGCAATAGGCAATGATAAAAAGAACAAAAGAGAATGCAGGGAAGTCATCAGTGGGTAGTCAGTATTCACATAGAGCAGAAAAGGGCACACATCCTCAGCCAGCCTTTCCTACCTCCCAGGCACTGTGATTTGCCTCAGCAGACTCTTTCTCACCTTCATGTACCACATTACTTTGGTTTTCTCTGAAGATTTCTCTGCAGATGAATATTGATGCCTCCACAAACACCTGGAAAGTGTTTAGCTTGTATCAGTTTTGTGGTCCTTTGTTCTAGTTAGCTGTGTGGACATGCAGAAAGATGGGTATCTCCATGTGATCCAGGACCAATGCACATTGATACTAACCAGAACAGGCACAGTTCTTTCTCATTAACATTGGTCTCCATCATCCTTAGAGATGGTCCATCAATCTGTGAGTGAGTGAAAACACATATAGAGGCTCAAACCTAGAAAAAGAAACATAAAACAAGAACAAAACACACACACACACACACACACACACACACACACACACACATACACCAATCACATACTTTTCCTGAACCCAGAAGGCAAGGGAGAGGACTAGAGTGTTGCAGCACTTTTTCGGCTGCAAGGGGGAGGTAGTGGGTCCCCTGTGTGCTGTATCCAAGGCTCTTAGACTCAGACAAGGAAACTCTGCCTTGGCCTGCACTTGCTCTTCCAGGGAATTTTTCATCTCAAAACCCACTGATCATACAGGTAAGTGACAACTGCTGCACAACTGAGCTCTATGCAACTATGAAGAGGACTCTGTACTAAGACATCATCATGTATGTGATAGAATGAGCATCAAAATGTCAGCAAAGCTATGTACTGCCAGGTTCTGTGTTGTGAAGCCAATGAAATAGACAAGACCTTTCATAGGAATTTACCTCTCTTTGGTGAAAGGGAAGAATTCTACTTTTTATTTTTAAAATAGCTCTGGTGTTTGATGTTTTGTTATTACAAAACATATTAATTCCAAAGTAGTGGAAAATGTATAAAAAATAAGAGCAATCACCAAGTACTTTCTCTTTCTGACCAAATGAAACCTTTAGAAAGTAGATGAGACAGAAAAAAGACAGAGGGCTGTACCTCTGAGGGAAAGGAGATCCTAAGAGCTCGGGCTAGGTAGCCAGCTTGGTCAGAACAGAAATTTTCTGTTTTACCAAGGATTTAAACAACAGGCCCTTGAACTTACCCACTCAAAGCTCTGTGATACTCCCTAGGTGGCTCCCAGTATAGTTCCCTTCCTACTCTACTGACATGTAGGTGTGCTGTATGGAATTTACCCATCTCCCTCAATGGACGACAGCTTCTTCCAGAGTGGGATGGTTTGCTTGTCAATCATGTTGTGTCTTCCAAGAGGTGAACTTCAAAGAAAGAGTTGTGAAGGATCACAAATTAACTATTAGATGGACTGTACGTGGTCAACTGGATAAGTGAGTGGATGGTTACATGACTGTGTATATATGTATGTGCATGGTTAGGTAAGTGGGCAGCTTGCTCCTGCTATCTCAGCCTACCTGCTGCTGCTTTGTCCAGAGGTCATAGATCCTTTCCTGGGCCTCCACAGAGAGCATCTTCACCTTCTCATAATACTCTTGCAAAATCTCTGCTCCTCTTGCAGCTTTCTGCTGTCCTCTTTTACCATGCCCACTTTCCTTCCTGTGTCCATTCACTCAGAAGCTGGTTCTGGAGGGTACATAACCATTGCTAAAATGATGAGCTTCAGGCAACCCCCACCTGCCACTCCTACCTACTAACACAACCATTCCTGCAAGGCCCCATGTCCTCTGACATCCCCAGTCTAGATCCCAAATTAGCCATGCAAGAATCTCCCAGGTGCAGGCCAAAGTCAGAGAACAATCAAATTCCAGAAAACATCAAACTACTTCTGAAGACCCTGACACCAAAATGGATCCATATACCTCTGAAAACAACCTTTGCTCCAAACACACAAGACCAGTGCTGCACTGCTCATGGTATTGGTAGAACATAATCAGGTATAGGGCAGACATGCTTTGAGGTTGGACAGAGGAAACAACAACAATACATTCCTTTTTTTCTCATTTTTTTATTAAAGATTTCCATCTCCTCCCCCTTCCCTACCCTCCCTTCCACCCATACCCCCACTCCACCCCTCTCCAAGACAAAGAGCCATCAGGGTTCCTTTCACTATGTTAAGTCCAAGGTCCTCCCAGGTCCCCCTAAGTCCAGGAAGGTGAGCAACCAAACTGACAAGGCTCACAGTGAGCCCGTCCATGCTGTAGAGTTCAAGCTCATCGCCTTTGTCCTTGGTTTCTCAGTCCTCCTCCACTGTCAGCCACATTCAGAGAGTCCGGTTTCGTCCCCTGTTCCATCAGTCCCATTCCAACTGGACTTGGTGGTCTCCTGTTAGATCTGTCCCACCGTCTCAATGGGTAAACGCACTCCTCACAGTCCTGACTTTCTCGCTCATGATCTCCCTCCTTTTGCTTCTCATCAGGACCTTGGGATCTCAGTCCAGTGCTCCTATATGGGGCTCTGTCATTTTCTCCATCCAATGCCAGGTGAAGGTTCTATGGTGATATGCAAGATATTCATGAGTATGGCAATAGGATCTGGACATTTCTGGCACCCTCTCCTCATCTGCCCAAGGACCTAGCTGGGGGCGTCTTCCTGGACACTTGGGAACCCCTCTAGAGTCAAGTCTCTGCCAACCCTAGAATGGCTCCCTTAATTAAGATATATAATTCCTTGTTTCCATATCCACTTTTCCTATATTCCAACCATCCTATTCCCCCAAGCTCTTCCCATCCTCCACTTCACACTTTTCCCTCCCCATCCCCCCCTCTCCCCATCCCACCCCACCCCCATGTTCCCATTTTTTGTCCTGCAATCTTGTCTACTTCCAGTATCCAGGAGGATAACTATATGTTTTTCTTTGGGTTCACCTTCTTATATAGCTTCTCTAGGATTTTTTACGAATTACAGGCTCGATGTCCTTTATTTATGGCTAGAAACCAATTATGAGTGAGTACATCTCATGTTCATCTTTTTGGGCCTGGGTTTCCTCACTCAGGATGGTGTTTACTATGTCCCTCCATTTGCATGCAAAATTCAAGATGTCATTGTTTTTTACCGCCGAGTAGTACTCTAATATGTATAAATTCCACACTTTCTTCGTCCATTCTTCCACTGAAGGGCATCTAGGAACTTCTGGAGGCATTACCATCCCTGACTTCAAACTCTATTACAGAGCTACAGTATTGAAAACAGCTTGGTATTGGCATAAAAATAGAGAAGTCGACCAATGGAATCGAATAGAAGACCCAGATCTTAACCCACAAACCTATGAACACCTGATTTTTAATAAAGGAGCTAAAAGCACACAATGGAAGAAAGAAAGCATCTTCAACAAATGGTGCTGGAATAACTGGATGTCAACCTGTAAAAGAATGAAAGTAGGTCCGTGTCTATCACCATTCACAAAACTCAAGTCCAAATGGATTAAGTACCTCAATATCAATCTGAACACACTGAACCTGTTAGAGGAGAAAGTGGGAAGTACTCTACAACATTTGGGCACAGGAGACCACTTCCTACGTATAGCCCCAGCAGCACAGACATTAAGGGCAACATTGAATAAATGGGACCTCCTGAAGCTGAGCAGCTTCTGTAAAGCAAAGGACACTGTCTCTAAGACAAAAAGGCAGCCTACTGACTGGGAAAAGATCTTCACCAACTCCGCAACAGACAAAGGTCTGATCTCCAAAATATATAAGGAACTCAAGAGACTAGACTTTAAAATACTAATGAACCCAATTAAAAAATGGGGCACCGAACTGAACAGAGAATTCTCAACAGAAGAATTTCGAATGGCCAAAAGACACTTAAGGGCATGCTCAACCTCCTTAGCAATCAGGGAAATGCAAATCAAAACAACGTTGAGATACCATCTTACACCTGTCAGAATGGCTAAAATCAAAAACACCAATGATAGCCTTTGCTGGAGAGGATGTGGAGTAAGGGGTACACTCATCCATTGCTGGTTGGAATGCAAACTTGTGCAACCACTTTGGAAAGCAGTGTGGAGGTTTCTCAGGAAATTTGGGATCAACCTACCCCAGGACCCAGTAATCCCACTCTTGGGAATTTACCCAAGAGATGCCCAATCATATTACAAAAGCATTTGTTCAACTATGTTTATAGCAGCATTATTTGTAATAGCCAGAACCAAGAATACATTCCTTTTACATGTCCCACAGAAACAAGATCTGTAATCCCCTGCCAGAGTCACAGAAACCATGTCTAGTGCAAGTCATGTTTTCTATCTAGAAGCTCTGGAGGCTGACAGGACAAGGTTGGGAGGGGCTCTCAGACTCCTTGCACTTAGTTGAAATCAGTCTCTGAGGCACAAGTACAAGAGTATAAGACTGGCTTCATGTTCAGAGATAAACAAGCTAGAATCATAGCTATTACTTAAGTTCAAAAGCAAAGGTCAGAAGCTGTCCTTGCCAAGTCTGGGGTCCCATTTATTCAGACACTCACTGATATGAGTTGGTCTTCTCAGTCATCTCCTTTCCTTGGGGAATTTCTTCAGATCTGACATCTCCTTCTGATGATCTATTTTCAGCAGCTCCAGCTCATAATTCAGCCTATGGTAGGGCACGTACCCAGGAGCAAAGAACCCAATGAACACAGTACTCAGGGATCACACAAATTAAGGCCGAGTCGTGGACTACTGCAGTGCACTAGATGTCCCATCCTGAATTCTATGTACCAGGCTCTCCAGAACTACTGGCTACCCTCCCCCAGGGACACAAAGACAAGGCGTCAAGAGGGAGAAAGACAGGGCTACATGAGCTCTCTCAGTAGGCCTGGAGGGACAGACCAAATCTCTAAGAAGATCCCAAGAGTCTGTACCACAGCTCTGGGACTACCTGAAACCTGTGATGACATTTTTCCTGTCTTCAGAACAGGAATTGTTTATTCTGTATTCCTATTATTCCAAGGATTCTCAGAATTCATGATCAGAGTTTCCATGGAGGAGGCAGTACATCAGGATGGGTTTATAATCTCCCCCAGTGAATTCCAGTGAGACACCAAGGTGAGCACAAAAGATGAATACAGTAATGCTCTGAGCGGGACTCTCTGGCCTTAGCACTTGTATCACCTGATAACTCTGAGGCAGCCAAATCTGCAAGGGCAGTTGGTATTTCCACAACACTGGTGATCTCACAGAAGATGCCAAGAGCTCTTCAGGATACAATAGAATGTCCAGACAAGAAGCTTTTAGGATCATCACATATCTGATAGCTAGCTCTTCCCCAAATCACCAAAAGACCACCTCCCTTTTCCAGGAGCCTTCCCTGAGACACAGGGGAAACCCTTCAAGAAGTTTTCCTTTTAATCCAGAGGTTTCCATGATTCATTAGAATCTTAGTTCAGTCTAACTCACTAGGTCACCCTGTGTGAAAGTGAAGACTTACTTTCCAAACACTACCCAGGCAGTGTTTAAATGAATACAGTTTGTGTGTTGTTATTTCAGGTGTAAAGCTAGCCGTGTGGGAGCTTGGCAGGACGAAAAGCAGGTGTGCTTGCCTCCTCACTACAGTAAGTCAATAGTTGTACAGTAGTAAAGATGTGCTTACAAAATACATTTTACTCATCCAATGTGAATCATGTCTCACAGACAACATTTCAATTATTAATTACTGGATGGAAATGGCATGTCTTCCAACATTTTGCATACCCAATTTCAAAAATTTCTAATATGCTTTCACAGTGTCATTAGATTTAAAGATGTAATAGTAAGTGTGTGTTTTTCACTACAATTTCTTCAGTATAGTGAAGAATGCCTCATTCATAAATTTTTGTCTTGGAAAAGTGTAGAGAGCTGTGCTGTGCTGCACTTTGAAGTTGGCGCCGGTTTCATCCCTCCTCCCCTTTCGTGGGTGAGTGCTCTCAGTCACGTACTATCCCCATATATGGCCTAGTTTGAGAATGTGCTCTCAGTCACGTACTATCCCCATATATGGCTTAGGTTGAGTATATGCTTTCAGTCATATACTTTCCCATATATGATTTAGGTTGAGAATGTGGCTTGCTTTCACGAACCTGGACCTATCCGCATTTCCCACGTGGCTTGCTGGGGCTGGCTACTCAGAGGCTATTTTGGCTTTGGGCTGGCTTTTCCTGGGGTTCAGAAGATTGTTCAAGGTTCCCGAATAAACTGCAAAAAGAAGAGTCTGTGTCGTGTCTTCCTTGCTGGTCGAGGCAGTCAAGACAAGTGGAAGCCCATATGGGGGAAACAACTTTTTTTTCTTTTTTTTATTAAAGATTTCCATATCCTTCCCTCTTCCCCCCCTTCCCTCCCCTCCCTTCCACCCATACCCCCACTCCACCCATCTCCAAAACAAAGAGCTGAAGGGGAAGCCTAGCCAAAACCTTGTTTTGTAAGGCCTGTCCCCCTTGGTCTAAAGGCGTGTCCCTCTTAGGCGTGTCCCTCTTAGGCATGTCCCCCTTAGGCTAATATTGACTTATAAAATCTTTGTTTTCCTGCCCTCCTCGCTGGAACCTTGGATTTGTAAGTTCCCTTTCCTTTCCTTTATTAAAACTGAATTATACATATTAAAGCTTGTCTGGTGAATCATAACTGCCGATCAACCACGCACCTTCATTTGGCGTCCAACTCGGGCATTTGGGAGCCTTCAGCTCCAGTTCCCACACTGCATGGCAGGGATTCGGCCTTGGGCTCTTGATTGCTTCAGAGCAGTTTCCCAGACTAGCCTGTCCCAGCCCCGCTTGTATGGAGCAAAGGACGTGTGTGCTCGCGGGTGACTCAGTCCGAACTCGCTAACCCCTCAGGCAGCACCAGTCCCGGCTGAGTTCTGCCTGGGCCCTGACCTGCCTGAGACTAGCAGTTACTGCTGGAGTCCAAACATTCGAGCTCCACCGGTACTGCAGACTCGGTTTGGCCGAGCGGTTACTGCCCTCGCAACCTACTGGCAGGGAACGGTCATTTCAGGTAAAATTTCTTTTGATTAAAAAAAATAAAATGTCTGACCATATCAGACATTTGAAAGCTTCTGCAGTCTATTTAATTGTACTATGGTAGAAATATTACAGGATACATATGATATTCCCATAACTTGGATGTTTATAGGGCTTGCAATTTTTCTCGTATTTGGTTTCTCCCTTACATGGTTTGAAAATAGAAAAATGATAAAGTCCTTACAGAATGAAACCAGGATTCTTAGGACAGAGGTTGAATGCTTAAGAAAGGGCACAACTGTTTTGAGTAACAACTTTAAGTTGGTCGAGGTATTTGCAAAAACAATTCAGACTGACACCAAGAAAGAGTTTGAAGGTCTCAAGGAAGGGAATAGGGCTTTGTCTGATATGACTCGGTCAAATGAGCAAAATTTAGAAAAACTACAGTTTGATATTAAGGAGAGATTCATTGCTGCGGAGGAGAGAACAGCTGATTTGGATCATAAACTTCAGTCCCTGTCTGAAACATTATCAGAGAGAATTAAAACTGCTGAATGTGAAAATCGGACTTTGACTAAAGGATATGACAGATTGGCTGACAGATTGTCAATACAAGAAGGCACAATTCATGCCATGAAAATTCTATCCAAGGATGAGATACTAACTCTACTGGACAAACTTCATGTTTTGGAATCCTCCATGAAGGCCTTGGAGCATAATTCTGGACAGGAGATCCAGGCCTTACAGAAGGCAATAGTAAGCAGATTAGAAAAGATTGAGGAAATTATAGACTATGATGAACAGGAGCAAATGGTACAAAGGCGAAATTTAACTCAGTCAATGAGTAAAACTCTCCGGGATAATTTCCATAAAGCTCTACCTGCCTTTCCAATAATAACGTCAGAAAAGGTGACTGGTTCCAAAAACCCTAAGGTCATCAAGGAATATACATGGGAACCCGTCCATATGAATGATCTCAAAGAAATTAAACAAGCCATTATGAACTTTGGGCTACATTCGTCCTTTGTTAGAGAGATGCTCAAAACTTGGTCTATAAGCAATAAGGCAACGCCCCATGATTGGGTACAATTAGTATCAGCTGTTCTAGAGAGTGGGTCACAATTAAATTGGAAATGCATGTTCAGACAAGAGGCTAAACTTTTAGAACAGCAGGAAAGAGCAAAGGGAATTGAGATCTCCCTAGATCAAATTCTAGGTGAAGGACTTTTCTCCGATCCTCTAGAACAAGCTAATTATGATGAACACACCTTATCCATATGTACTACAGCAGCCTTAAAGGCTTGGGACAGGGTTCAAGACCCAGGACAGAGACTGGAATCATATATCAGAGTTAAACAGGGTCAGAGAGAACCCTTTAGTGATTTTTTACAAAGGCTAACTAAAGCTGTACAGATAGGGATAACTGACCCAGAAGCAAGACGTATAATAATTGAGTCTTTGGCTTATGAGAATGCCAATGTGGAGTGTAAAAGGATCCTGGGGCCTTTAAAGATGAGATCAGCGCCCTTGGACGAATGGGTCTTACATACAATGAATGTTGAATCATTTGACTATGGCACTGAAGCATGGGTAGAAGAAGCAATTTCTAATGCAAAGAGGAGACATCAAGTTACCAAATGTTTTAATTGTGGCAAGATGGGACATATTAAAAGGAATTGCAGACAACGGATTTTCAGAAATAATAATAATAATAATAATAATAATAATAATAATAATAATAACAATAATAATAATAATAATGCCTCTTCTAGAAATAACAGACGTAGGAGGACTCAGCCTTCAGGTATATGTAGGAGATGTGGAAAAGGCAGACACTGGACAAATGATTGCAGGTCAACAAGAGATAGACAAGGCAACCTGTTGCCACTGGGAAACTCAATGGGGGGCCTCTCGCAGGCCCCCATGGCGAATGTGGTCCAATCATTTCCAGTTACTGCCGAGAACATGCCTCGTCAAGAAAATTAGAAAGCCCCATGCCTGCTGTTAAAAGCAAAAATGGCCTGAAAGATGAGTTACGTGTATTTTGGCAGACTTTTATAAATGAACAAAGACCAAAGTTAAGAGTGTGTGTAAATGGCGTTTTTATTACTGGCCTACTGGACACAGGTGCGGATGTAAGTATCATTACTCCAGAATCTTGGCATCCGTATTGGCCTCTTCAGGATGTAAATGTTCAGTTCCTGGGAATTGGAACCCTATCTCAAGTAAGGCAGAGCACGAGATGGGTTGAATGCATAGGGCCAGAAGGACAAATAGGAAAATTAAGGCCATATGTAGCCAATATTGCAGTGAATTTATGGGGCCGTGACCTGTTGCAGCAATGGAATACCCAAATTAACATTCCTGCTGCTTCTAGAGCCTATATCACTAAGGGAAATATTAAAAGATATTACAGAAGGTGGAAACCGGCTGTTCAGGCTGTACAAGAATGCAAAGCAATTGATGGCCCTTCAGAGATACGAACAGCACTGCCTCTAAAATGGTTGACTGAGAAACCAATATGGACAAAGCAATGGCCTTTAGCTGAGGAAAAGTTGCAGGCTTTAGAACAGCTGGTACAAGAGCAATTAGATGCTCGACATATAGAAGAATCTACCAGCCCTTGGAATTCTCCTGTATTTGTTGTTAAGAAAAAATCTGGTAAGTGGAGAATGGTGACAGATCTCAGGGCTATCAATAAGGTTATTCAACCTATGGGCTCTCTGCAATCTGGAATTCCTCTGCCATCTTTATTACCAAAAGGATGGCCTCTCATAGTAATTGATTTAAAGGATTGTTTCTTCACTATACCTTTACAAGAAAAAGACAGAGAAAAGTTTGCCTTCACAGTGCCTACTTATAATAACTCTCAACCTACAAGGAGATACCAGTGGACCGTCCTCCCACAGGGCATGTTGAACTCTCCCACCCTGTGCCAATATTTTGTAAATCAACCATCGCAAATAATACGCAAGCAATTTCCCAAGTCGATAATTTATCATTACATGGATGATATTCTGTTATCTGATTCAAACATGGCTACTTTAGAAAGACTGTTTGAAGAAGTAAAAATACTTTTACCTAAATGGGGATTGCAGATTGCTCCTGAAAAAATTCAGAGAGGAGATTCTGTTAATTATCTAGGTTATAAAATAGGTTTGCAAAAAATTAAGACACAAAAAGCACAAATTAGGAGAGATCGGTTACGGACTCTCAATGACTTTCAAAGGTTGTTAGGAGACATTTCCAGCTTACGACCAGCTGTTGGCATAACACCTGATATGATAATTCATTTAAATAAAACCTTGGATGGTGAAAAAGACTTAAACAGTCCCAGAGAATTAACAGCTGAAGCAGAAAAGGAGCTGAGAATGATTGAGGAGAAATTACAAGAGACACATGTGGACAGGGTGAATCCAGAGCTCAGTTGTATTCTCGTCATATTGCCTTCCAAAATTTCTCCTACAGGAATTTTAATGCAGAGAGATGATATTATCTTAGAATGGATCTTTTTACCACATAAACCAAGTAAGAAAATAAAAACTTATGTGGAAAAAGTCTCTGAATTAATTATAAAAGGCAAATTGAGACTTCGTCAACTAGCAGGCATAGACCCAGCAGAAATTATAGTTCCTTTCACTGTTGATGAACTAAAAAAGTTGTGGGAAGATAACGAACCATGGCAAAGAGCTTGCGCTAATTTTTTGGGAGAAATCAATAACAACTATCCAAAAAGCAAGAGGCTTAACTTTATAAAGAGAACTTCTTGGATTCTCCCTCGAATCATCCGTGATGCTCCAATAACTGGAGCACGTACATTTTATACTGATGCTAATAAATCAGGGAAAGCAGGTTACAAATCAGAAGATTTTAGTAAGGTGGAACAAAGCCCTTATGATTCTGTCCAGAAGGCAGAATTATATGCCATTCTTATGGTGGTAAGGGATTTTAAAGAACCGCTTAATATAGTTACTGATTCACAATATGCAGAAAAAGTAATCTTACATATTGAAACTGCTGAATTTATACCTGATGATACAGAACTAACCTCATTGTTTATCCAGGTACAAGACATGATCAGGAACAGGCTTTGCCCTATGTATATAACACACATCAGATCCCATACGGGTCTGCCAGGTCCTCTAGCAAAAGGTAATGCAGAAATTGGTCAATTGTTGATTGGTAGTGTGCTGCAGGCCTCTGAATTTCATAAAAAACATCATGTCAATAGCAAAGGCTTGAAGAAAGAGTTTTCTATTACATGGCAACAAGCTAAGGAAATTGTAAATAAATGCCCTACTTGCTCTTTTTATAACCAAACACCACTGCCTGCAGGGGCTAATCCAAAGGGCACTCAAAGGAATGAAATCTGGCAGATGGATGTGTTTCACTTTGCAGAATTTGGCAAATTAAAATATGTACACCACACCATTGACACTTATTCAGGTTTTCAATGGGCAACTGCTTTAAGCTCAGAAAAAGCTGATTCAGTAATCACTCATTTATTAGAAGTTATGGCCATCATGGGTATACCTACACAAATAAAGACAGATAATGGTCCAGCTTATGTCTCTAGGAAAATGAAACAGTTTTTTGCTTATTGCAATATTAAGCATGTTACAGGTATACCATACAATCCTACAGGTCAAGCAGTCATAGAAAGATCAAATAGAACTATAAAGGATATGTTAAACAAACAGAAAGGGGTGGAAAATACCCCTAGAAATAGGTTACATAGTGCTTTATTAACCTTGAATTTTCTCAACGCTAATGAGAAGGGGACAACGGCTGCAGAAAGACATTGGATAATGGAAAAGTCTGCTGAATTAAATTAACCAGTTTATTTCAAGGATGTGCTGACCTCGCAATGGAAGCCAGGAGATGTGCTGCGTTGGGGAAGGGGTTTTGCTCTTGTCTCCACAGGAGACGAAAAATTGTGGATACCGTCAAAATTAATAAAGGTTCGGTTTGAAGAGAAGAAGCCCCTTGGAGAAGAAAAATAATTCATTCACAAGGATGATGATCATACTGATGGTAAGAAAAGCATATAGGTTGGGGGCAGGGTTCTTTTCTTATCTCCACAGGAAACCACTCATCTTCAAAGAACTTAAGGGACCCTGGATATTTAAATACTGATTCATGGACACTAGTTATAACCTAATATGGATCAACACAGAACCCGAATATGTTTAGTAAGTATAAAACATTGTTTTACATATATACTGTGCCTTTATTTATATGTATATAGAGCTTGTTTTGGAGTTGGACTATGGCTCAGTCCTTCTTCAATTCCAAGCCTGTTTATAAGAGATATCTCATAGTTTCTGTCTCAGGTCAGGAGCCATGAAATGGGACAGAATAATAATAGTAATAATAATAATAATAATAATAATGATAATGATAATGATAATGATGATGATGATGATGATGATACTTGATAAACTTTCTTTGCTTTTCCTCATATCTGTGTCTGTCTTTATTATACCTTCCATCGAATATATATGTCTGTATATGTCTTTGTAGATAATGTTTACCTTTCCTGTAACAAACAACAAATTTTCC